>NC_052350.1:57311526-57382495 GCF_009727055.1 Benincasa hispida | reverse complement strand
TCTCATGTCCTCACCTCTTTGAGACGTCGTAGGAACATGTCCTTAGACAAAGTGACTCCATGCCTGAAATGGTAGTAGGCTTTTTGAGTTCTGCATCGAGTACTATAGAAGATTTTGTTTAATATAGTGAATGCTGCGAAAAACGGTAAACCTTTGTTCTTACAATTCCGAAAGCTCCGTAATACCAGAACTAAACTGAGCCTCTTCCACCATATATTTCATTTGGAATTTGGGTTGCTAGTCATTCTTTATCTGTAGTACAGTAGACTTATTATCATTCCCAATGAGTAGTAATTGCTTACATACAATACCAAGAAAGCTAACTGAACTGTTGAGACTATTTTCTTGTAAACCCCAAGGTTCACAACGTTTGGTCAAGCCATAATGATTTGATCGCAGCATTAACTGAATATTCACAGGTCTCATATACATCTGTCGTTGGCAGTTTAATGTATGTGATGCTCTGCACTAGGCCAGACATCTACTATGTTGTGGGAATAGTCAATAGGTATCAGTCTAACCCAGGCCAAGGTCACTGGACCACAGTTAAGAGCATCCTCAAGTATCTTTGGAGAACGAGGGACTACATGCTCGTGTATGGGTCTAAGGATTTGATCCTTACTGGATACACGGATTCTGACTTTAAACTGATAGGGACTCTCAAAAGTCCACTTCAGGGTCAATATTTACTCTTAATGGAGGAGCTGTAGTGTGGCGAAGCATTAAGCAGGGGTGCATCGCTGACTCCACGATGGAGGCCGAGTATGTAACGGCTTGTGAAGTTGCTAAAGAGGCTATCTGAATCATAAAGTTCTTGACCGAGCTGAAAGTTGTTCCAGATATGTCTATGCCCATCACCCTCTATTGTGACAATAGTGGTGCTATGGCTATCTCCAAGGAGCCCAAAAGTCATAGGCGCGACAAACACATAGAGCGGAAGTATCATCTGATCTGCGAGGTAGTACATCGAGGAGACGTGATCATCATGAAGATTGCCTTGGAGAAAAACGTTGTTGATTCATTTACGAAGGCTCTCACAGCTACAGTGTTTGAGGGTCATCGTCAGAGCATGGGTCTACGGGACCACCCGCGGCTGGACTAGGGCAAGTGGGAGATTTTGTTGCACTGGGTTTTTATGCCCTCATTTATTGTTTTATACCTGTTACTTGTACTCCTCACTTCGCTTTAAGACAAGTGAGAGATTGTTGGGGTTTGTGCCCTAAAGTCTCATGTTCTGCAGTTTGTAAACAACTTTGTACGAACACTTGTGATGTATAATATATATGATATTTACTTCACCTCTTGACTTTGCACATTTAGATGTTTTTTATTTTACCACAAACTAATAAACTTAATATCCCTTATTGTCTTTATGTAACTTAAGCATGTATGTAGTGACATACAAGTGGATCATGTCTTAAGTGACAACCAAAATAGTCTATAGTATATGGATATAGGAAGGAAACCTTATCCTGGTAACACTACAAACGTGGCCTACTTTATGGAATTGTTACAAATGTGTGACTTGTCACATATGGTCTGATTCTGATCATTCGTGTAGTGGACATGCGAGCGGGGGCGTCTTATACAAAGTGTTTGCATAAGACCTGACCTCAAAGTGTTAATGTCTTGTCATATAACTCTGTTCATGACTGAGACTTCACTTCACTAGGATGACTGTAGGTAACATGACCTCAATCCTGAGTGAGTTGGGAACTCCTGCCATTAAGGTCAGTCCTTTGATTTGCATGAGTGCAAGTGGCCAGAGCGCTGACTCAAACCTACCATTTTGGAGATTTGTCTGATTTGGGAGCTGGGAACTTAGTTTCACAAGATGGAGTTCACTCCTTCCCCAAAGTAGGAGTAAGTAGATAGATTGCTCTCTTAAGGGCTGATCCCAGGGCTTGAACGATGTGGCGTCATGCACCTTCTCATGGTCTGAGAGGTGTTCACACATAGTAGGACTATGTTGTATTGTTCATTAGAGGGATCAGTGGTACTTAAGGAGGAAGATATAATTACAGGGGCAAAACGGTAAATTAGCCTACTGTAATTACGAGAATATATGAAGGGTCATCGTACTGATGATTGGTTATATCCAATGGACATTGAAATATATCTATGGCAAGAAGAGTTCAATTGTCGGTCTTTAATGGAATGCTTGACAGTTAACGGATGGTGGATATCATGACTAAAGAGTTTAGTCAGCTATTCACGTACCATTGGAGCTTCGAGCTATATGTCCATAAGGTCCCCTTGGTAGCTTGGATACAAGTTGAGAGTCAGTTTTTGGGTCAATTTGAAATCTTCAAATTAACAAGAAGGAGTTCGATTATATATGATATAATTGAACGAGTTAATTAAATATGATATGATTAACTTTATATATGAGATACATTAATTTGGAGGAAATTGGATATAAATATGATTTATATCTAGTAGATGAAAATATTATAATTAATATATGATATTAATTTATATGTTATGAATATGATGAGATCACATTCATTGGACGGCTATAAAGGAAATGGGACGGCGTCTCTTCTGTTCTAATAATGGATGAGTGTATTGAAAGATCACTTTGAGATGCATAAATAGCTGACGGTGTGTTAAGCATAAGATACGCGGACATTGCGTTAAAGAGAGTGTCATCGCTTAGAAAATCAGTGCCTATACGATAGTGCCTGCACAATCGCTTACATATACGATATTGCTAAGCGATCGCTTACCGATTATACCTTCGCGTGCTATTAACTAAACGATCATTTACCTTTTCTTAAGCAATCGTTTAGCTCCTGATATTTACTAAACGATTATATAGACGATTGCTTAGTTTTTTTCCTACACGGTCGTTGAGATGATCGCTCACCCTTTTCCTACAAGATTGTTTAGACAATCGCTTACCCTTTCCTACATGATCGTTTAGACGATCGCTTACTTTTTCCTACACGATCGTATACTTTACCTAAACGATCAAGCATCTTGTCTATGCAATAGACGACCTCATCTCCCACTTGTTTGCTCGTTGAGTACGGTATCTCTTCCTTTTTCCCTCTACCAAATTCGAACAAAGCCCACACTTTGGATTCTCACTCCAAGAATATTGAGGGCTCTGAATGGTGGTGTCATATTCATTTCATTCTGTTCGAGTGGTGATTGTTCAAAGTAGACGGTTGGGTTTTAGGCTCGTTGTGAAGAAGAAATCTTCATCTAGTATGACCTCTTGATCTCTTTAGCATTATGAATACATATTAGTATGTTTGAATGTATATGTGGTAATTCTGTCACAATGAATTGGAAAAGATCCGCTTTTACTCGTAGGTACTCTTGAATAAGAGTTCCTTCAGTTTAGCACATTATCCCGCTCTACCCTCGAATACTACAACTACTTCGTACATTTGGATTTTATGGGGTTGCCAAATTGAGATTCATTTAGTTAGATTGGCATCTCATCACAGCATTGGTCGAGAGATGGAGGCCTGAGACGTATATATTTCATATGTCCATTGAAGAGTGCACTATCACTCTATGGACGTAGAAGTGTTGTTCAGGCTACCTGTTGACTGTGAGTCAGTCTCTAAAGTGATGTATGATGATTGATTACAAATCTGTCAGTTATACCTTGGTGTGGCCCCATCTGCTGACAAAATTAAAGGATTGAAGTTAAGTTTAATATGGTTAGGGACACAATTTCGTGAGCTCGTCGATGATACAGACGAGGAAATCGTCATGAGATATGCACGAGCATATATACTGAAAATGATGGATGAAAGTTTTTTTTCTGACAAATCAAGTCATTTTGTTCACTTGATGTTCCTGCCATTGTTAGCTAACCTTTATGATGTGGGACTGTATTCTTGGGGTGGAGCATGTTTGGCATGGTTTTATAGACAACTGTGCAAATCAACCAAACCTAAAGTTTGCGAGATAGTTGGGCCTCTGATACTTTTACAACTATGGGTTTCAGAGCGATTTCCAACAATGACGTCACAGCTACAACATGTTGATGCTCAGTTAGTTGGACGAGCCTACGGTTCTCGATATGATTTTAATTCAATTTAATTTTATATGATTGATCTAGTTAATTCATAATCTAAATTATCAATTTTAAAATTTAGGTGGAGAGATAAATTTTGTGTGACTAGGACAACCACACATGTAGCCAGCCAGTATAGATACATGTTTGATCTGCTTCAACCTGATCAAGTACATTAATACTGAACCAAATTGATTATTTTAGTATTTGTCTTTAATGTTTTTCAATATAATATTTTGTGTCTCAGATTATTTGGGAGCCTTACGAACTTGTTATGCACACTTTGCCCAATTTTTGTACAAATGGTCAAGATATATGGTGGACGATAAGTCCACTCATATATTTTCACATTGGTGAGTGACATCTTCTTGATAGAGTGATGACACAATTCAGTTTTCACCAAGATATCCCATCGCCTTGTAATACTGAACCCATTGACTTAAGAACTGGAGATTGATCGGAAAAAGTTACACATTTGGTAGTACGATAGCACTATGTGCAATGTTTATTGCAATGGGGATTTCATTGAGCAGTTTGACAAGGAGGTCACTCAAAACTACATCAACTGGTATAATAATATCACAAGGCACTACGTTATTTGTCCGAGAGAAGTTGTGGGTCATCTGGTAAATAAATGAATATTATCTAATTATTTTTAATATAAATTTATTGTAAATATTATCTAATTGTTTTATAATTCACAGAGATCGAATAACAATAAACTCTGTGATACTGCGAATGATCCGAACTAGGTTCTTGCTATATGTAGTGGCAACCAGAGCTATATGGAGGAGATACATTATATGTATGATATACCTATTTTCCTCCACCAGCTCCTAGCGTAAAGGAGTTGTTCGAGAAGAAGAAGATGAATTCGATGAGGTTGCCCACAATGTGGAAAAATTGCCCCCATGATACAAACGTAGAGCCAAACTAATTATGTTAGTCTGATGATGATGATGCCAACATTTGGTTCAGGATATTATGATTCAAAGGTTGGTCCATCGTCTTCATACGTGCATGGACATAGCGGCGGTCGTGGAAAGCATAATGAATTCTATATTATGAAGCACCTGCAGAGGTCCCAGAGCAACCTCAAGTTCAAAGTTGACGACAACAACCAGCTCGAAATTTAGACGACGTCTATCTTGTGGGACACATTGATTTTCTTAATTTTTTTATATAAATGAGATAATAGTTGTATTAATATGAATATTTTAATTTACACTTTATTATTTTTAAATTATGGAAGAAAACATGAATGGGATATTATTTTATATGATATNATATATTAATAATACTATAAATTCGGGTTAGGTTGGGTCAACCCAAATTTTTAAAAATGTAACCCAAATCCAATCCAACAAAAAAAAAAAAAAAATCAACCCAACCCAACCAAGAATTAAAACTAATCCAACTCAACTCTTACAATTAGATTGGATAATCCGGATTGTTCGGGTTGTCGGGTCATTTGAACATCCTACATCCTATTAGTGATTGACAAATAACCTAAAAGATACTCTATTGTCTCTCAACTTTCCGTAAAATGTCTACAATTTTGTAGATGATATCATGTATAATATTAATATTTTTACTTTATACATGAATCACATCTTTATGTGTGTGTATATATTTTAAGAGAGGTTATATAGGAAGAATATTTACATGCTCTTTTACGGTGAAAAATAAAAGTAGTAATTAATACAGTGAAAAATTCATCCACTCGTATGACTTCATAGCAGATATATAATGACATTAAAATAAAAATTTTGTATTATATACATATTACAACAATATAATATTAATATATTAATTCGATAATTTAATTACTTTAACAAATTTGTTATGCACACTTTGTCCAATTTCTGTACAAATGGTCAAAACATATGGCAGACGATAAATCCTCTCATATGTTTTCACATTGATGAATGACATCTTCCTGACAGGGTGATGAGACATTTCGATTTTCAGCAAGATATCCCATTGTCTTGTAATACTAAACCCTGAACTGGAGATTGGTCTGAAAATGTTGCACATTTGGTAGTGTGATAGTACTATCGTGTAAGGTGTATTGTAGTGGGATTTCTATTGAGTAGTTTGACAAGGATGTCACTCAAAACTACATCAACTGGTATAATAATATCACAAGGCGTTATGTTACTCGTTTGGGAGCAGCTGTGTGTCATCTGGTAAATAAATGAATATTATCTAATTATTTTTAATATAAACTTATTTTAAATATTATCTAATTGTTTTATAATTCACAGAGATCGAATAACAATAGACTCTGTGATGCAGCAAATGATCCGAACCAGGTTCTTGCTATATGCAGTGACAACCAGAGCTATATGGAGAAGATACATTATATATACGATATACCTATTGTTCATCCACCAACTCCTAGACGTAGAGGACCTGTTCGAGAAGAAGAAGATGAGTTCGATGAGGTTGCCCACAATGTGGAAGAATTGCCCCCTATGATGCAGATGCAGAGCCAAACTGATTATGTTAGTCCGATGATGATGATGCTAGCATTTGGTTTAGGATATTATGATTCAGAGGGTGGTCCATCGTCTTCATACGTGTATGAACATGATCGCGGTCGTGGAGAACATAATGAATATTTATATTATGAAGCGTCTGCATAGGTACCAGAGCAACATTAAGAGGAATTAGAGCAACCTCAAGTTCAAAATTGACGACGGCAACTAGCTCGAAATCGATGATGTCCGCCTTGTGAGACACATTGATTTTTTTAATTATTTTTATATAAATGAGACAATAGTTTTATTAATATATAAATATTTTAATTTACACTTTATTATTTTTAAATTATGAAAGAAAACGTGAATGAGATATTATTTTATATGATATTTTTTAGAATTAAGTTAAGAAGATGGTGATAAAAAATAATAACAAAAGGAGGTGTAATATTAAAAATAAAAAATGGAAAATAAAAAAATTATGGTAAGTCGAATTTTGAAGACTCGACATCCTTTGTCAAGTTTCCAAGACTTGACAAACTAAATTAAAAAAAATATATATTTTTCTAAATAGTTTAAAAAACTACACTATTTCCTAATTTTTCCTTTTGAGTTTCCTATAAACGTGTAGCTAATGGGTCATTTGAGGAAAGAAAAAAAAAACCCCTAGATCTCCCTTCTCTCTCAAACTTTTTCTCCCAAACTCTTTTTTTTCATTTTCTTTTCCACTCTTTCATCTCCGCCCTCACTATTCTTTTTCTTCCATAAATTTCTCCTTTATCTAACTTTTCTTCACCTCTTTATTCTTATTATTCTTTTTATAAAAGAAATCTGTATTCTCTACAGTTTCCCTTTTTTTTCCCCTTTTTTGCACTTTTTGTTTATTTTTTCTAAATTCGCAATATATTTTTTCTCGTGGAATTGAAGCTTCATAGCGATTTTAATTTTTTTAGCTTGCTTTATTTGTAAATAAGAGGAAAAATCATAGCATCGTCTCTTATATAGTAAGTCTCCTTTGATATTTTGTTGGATATATTTTTAAATGTTTGTTGATGTTTTTCATTTACCTTCACTTATGATGTCATCTAAATTTTTATTTTGTAAAGCATGTTTAATTCATGAAAAAATTTGGATTCATAGTCATTTACATATATATTGGAAATATTTGTGGCATGGAACTCATTGGATAATGTTTTTAAATGTCATTTTTATTCATGCATTTTACGTTTTAATTCATCGATATTTGTTCATGCATTTCCTTTTGAATCAATAAATATTTTGTTTTTGCATCAAAAAAGTATTACTCGACAATAATTCTAGAAATATTTTGGAGTCCGATTTTCTAGGATCTAAAGGTGATGAAGTCGATTATTTGGGAGTCTAAGATCGACCTCCAATATATTTGACTAAAATTTTAATATTCTTGTAAATATTATTGCTTGTTTGTTGTTTTAAATGTATTATTAGTTGTATGTTTTTGCAATGTAAATTTATCTACTAAGTTGAAGTTACTTTTCATAATAATATTTCTCTAATATTTTCAGTTCTTTTAAGCTTATTTTCAAATCTTTAAAATTTAATCATTTTGAGTTTTGTTTTAAAAAAATGTTTTAATTTGGTTTTTCTTAGAACTTTGTTTTCAATAATGTTTTTCTTAAAATTACAAGAATCTTGATAATTTGGGAGTCGGATTTTCTAAAATTCTTGAGGTGAGAAGTCAATTATTTAGGAGTTTGAGATCAATTTACAATACATTTTTATTAAAATATTAGTATGTTGTTTGTTTAATTTGATATGATGTTTTGTTTAATTATGTTTTGCTTATATGTTGTTCATATTAAGTCTTATTTGATTTCTAATTAAAATTTCTCAAAGTTTTAAAATCTTTCTAGTTTAGATTTCTCTAAGTTTTAACAATATTTCAAAAAACTCTTTTTTAAGTTACTTAAAAAAATTCATTAAAATTACACTTTTTATGTTTTTAATCGTTTAAAGATTAGTCTATTATTTTAAAGGGGTTCCTAATCAATGTTCGCTAATAACTTGTTTTCAACATTGTTTACCTTAAGAAAATTCCTACAATGGAATAAAAAAAATTGGGAGTCTGATTTCCTAGAATTCCCTTTGGAAGTCCGAAATTTGATCCAAAAAGAAATGAATTTAATTACTATTTTTTAAAAAACATTCTTTTATTAAAAGGTTGTTCCTATGACGGATTTTGAGAAATTATAATAATTTCTTACATTCTTGAGATGAGGAATTTTTCCTCAATTCTAATATAGTCAAATTGATAGAAATTCTTTCACTTATTTTATGAGATCATTACTCCAAATATTAGAGTAATGAAGAGTAAAATAAGACATTTATTTAATTTTTTTCCAAAAGAACAATTTTAAAGAATATTTTCGGTTCAAGATTCGAATTTTAACCCCATTTTTTAGATGGGTGTTGTGGCATGCTAACACCTTCTGCAGACACAAATGACTCCCGAATTCAACTCTAGTTTTCGCATACCGTTTTTTATTTTTTAATTAAGAATTGTTTATTTTACTTCGATGTCTAATTACACTGTAAAAAATATTGGTAGCAACTCCTATTTGTTTTATTTTAAAATCAATCCTTTTCGAGGACATCGGCAGCTTTGCCTCATCTTGGGTATGTGGTGACACACATTCTTGAAAATCGATGAACTAAATTGGCCCATTTAAAATATGAGGAACTAAAAGTTTAAAGTCTATTTGGGCCTAGATTTGAGTTAGGGGGAGTGAGCTATAATAGTCCACCCCTTGTTTGAGGCTCCAACTATTTTTAGTTAAAGCTCCAAATATTAGAAGAATTGGAGTATATAGCAGAATTGTAGGTTTCAATTGGAAAAATGGAAAATCAATAAGAATTTTAGCAAATTTGTTATAGAACATGTGATCTGACTTTTTCTAATTCCTCATTTGCCCTCAATCTGATCTGTAGTACATAGTATAATTGTTAAAGACTGAGTTATTAACATTTATATATACAGTATAATTATTAACTATTGAGTTATTAGTTTTCGTCAGAATTTGATTAAATAAAAACAAAAAATAAATATATTTTTGCATTTAAACGAATAATCATTCCTACCTTTTCTCCCCAAATATCTCTCTTCGAATAATTCTTTGAATTTGATTAATATATTTTTCCATTTAAACAAATAATCCCTCTTGATTTTTCTCCGCAAATATCTCATATGTATTTCTCTTTTCTTTGCAGATTTAGTTTTATCTAACTAGTTTTTTTTTCTTTTTATTACAAGATTAAATGTTTATCTAAATCTTTTTCATTTATTCATACATATTGTTATTTATTTGTTTTCATCTTTTTCCAATGTATTCCTTTGTATTCTTATAATGTATTATTGCAAATTATATTAGTATGAAGTTATGAGATTTACGGGATATATATTCACACATATAGTGTAGTTGTAGTGGAAGTTATAAGGATTTTAACCATCATTTTTCTTAATTCCTAATTATAACACTATATTGCGTGTTCCTCAAAACTATACTAATATCAATATAATTTGGTAATGAGCTGATATACTACAAATATAGTGTAATAGTAATATAAAGTTATTAGATTTAACTGATTTACCTTTACATACAGTGCAATTATAATGTAAGTTATGAAGATTAAAAATAATTATTATTTATTTAACTGATTTACCTTCAACCTTTCAAAAATAATTATTTTCAATCAATTCAAATTTAACTATGGATTTTGTCTTTTTTATTTATTTTTGGAATAAGCGTGGATTTGATAAAATCAAGATTTGACTTAATTTGACTTTAATAGATGTCCAAGATCTAATAAATTAAATTTATAATAGATAAAATTAAAATATTCTAGTTTTTAAAATTTTGAATTAGAGATTTTGAATGTAAGTTTCATAATTTTGAAAGATTTATTTTAATTTTTAAAATTTGTAGAATAAAAATTGAATTTATTGGGAAAGATTATCTTATGAAAGATATGAGAACATTTCGACATATTTGGAATTTAAGATGGAAAAGAGAAACTATTATTATTCACACCATCATCCCTGCCATTCCATTTGATTGCAGTCTACCACACGCCATCGACCGCCTCTCGTCGTTATTTTTATTGAAACCCCCGTTGTTGCGGAAGTTAGCTTTGATAAGTATCATGGATCTTCCTATCTCATTCACTTTCTTTTTCTCATTTCCTCTCTCACACTTCAGATCTCTTTTCCACCATTATTTACTAGACACCATCTTTACTACTGCTGTGTGGTCGTAAGAGGAATCGGTCGGCAGTGTTTAGGTGATTATCAGTGACTTTTTTTTTTGTAGGTTTTTGTTAAAGTTCTGGTTTTCTTGTGATATGATTGACTTCAATTAAATTAAGAAATATTTTAGACTTTGGTGGTAATTTTGGTTGTTGTCTAACAAAGGGTGTTTAAGGACGTCTAATTTAAATGTAATGCAATATTTGCATAACAATATAGTGTATTTGCATTGAATTAGCTTTTTTGGATTTGATTTTGTTTGTGATGTATGACTTTATCAAGTTTAGCGTGCATGGGTAATTTGGATATTTGCTAATTAGTATTTTTTATTTTAAAAATCATTTTGCTATTTTTACGATTTTGAAAACTTTTTGCTATTTTTCCAAATGAAACTTTAAAATTTGTTATTTATCTCGTCAGCCCAATATTATATCCCTAATTAGCAAACAATATTTACTGTTCCCCACCTAGGAATCAAAGTGTCTCTCTTGTCACTCTCTTCCGACTCTCTCATTCATTGATTCCACCCCTAAGAGCTTTCTTGTCTCCTTCATCTCTGTCAATTCCACATATTAGATTAGGTTTGTCGTTCCTTTCGTCTCTCTCATCTTTGTTGATTCTTGGTCTCTTTTTTTCATCTCTCTCTTTTGTATAACCCTTCACAGATCTATAGATTTATGTTTGTTTGGTACTTCAAATGCATGTTTTTAAGCATCAAAATGTGTGTGGTGAGAGTACCACACCAGTATATAGTTTCTTTTTTTTTTTTTTTTTGCTTATATGTTCATCTCTTAAAAATCATCAGCATTTAAATTCTGCGAATCAGGCAGATTCATTCATTGTTGTGTTGTTAGGATCTATGTCCCAAAGCCTTGTTATTATGTTTCTCTAGATTTGAACTCGTTTCGTCTAACTTCCTCTTTCTCTTTGCCATTCCAAATGCTTCCCTTCCTTCTTCCCCCTGTCGCTCCAAACGAAGGATACTCTTTGCCACTTTGTTCGATTATGCATGGTGGGCGATGGAGGTTCTCGTTTGGAGTTTGGTAGGGGTTGAATGATGTTGATTGGAGTTTGTTAGGGGAGGAGGTAAAAAGTTTGTTTCTTTTCCTTTCCCAACCGATAATGAGGATCATGTATTTTTTTTTTATTTTTTTTTTTTGTAAGCATTAGTTTGAATTTTCTTGCATGTTTTGGTTTTGATTGCAACATACTTGTTCTTGTATGTTCACTCTCGACCTCTGCTTCATTTTACATGTCACACCCCGTCCCAGACTACCCTTTTAGCCTAGGAAAGGGCGTGACTACAGCAGTTATCAACCCTTTGGCTGATACTTACTACATACTAACTCTTGCGAAATAACTCTGATACCAGTATATAATTCATATACAACGGAATGTCTTTGGGCCAACAATTTATTAATTCTGAAACATAGCAAGTTTAGAGTCATTACAACACTAGATTCATAAGTCCCAAAACCCAAAAATCCTAGTCCCTATATGAACAATATTAACATAACATGTGCATAATGTTAACCGTAACCACCTAAACAGACGAGTTACAAATCTCTTTATCCTTTAGTGGCAGAGCAGATGTAGAGCTATCTTCTGAGGATTTGACCGCTACCTGGGGAAAAGAAAAACATTTGAAAATGGGGTGAGCTTGCTAGCCCAGTGAGTGACTTAAGAAAGATAATTGATTCTCATGCAAAAATCTCAATAAAGAGTTTAACTGAAATATAAGCTTTCTACAGTACCTTGTACCGCAGTATAAACATTTTCCAAGCATAAAGCATATAAAGCTATTTTAATCATAAAATAGTAAAACTGTTTCTCAGTTGAAAGTAACCCTATTGTGGGTAAAACTAATCCCAATACCAACTACTAATCAAGAGAGAACCCTTTTGCTCAATCTCTGACTCTAACTACTTACGTGCACGTGGCCATACTAAGTACCGTCATACCTTAGGTACTTCTGCTCAGATACCTTCTCAAATGTCCTTCAGTATCGAGCTACTAGGATACCTTCTCAAACGTCCTTCAGTATCCGGTTGGTTTGGTACCTTCTAAAACGTCCTTCAGTACCAATAGATACCTTCTCAAACATCCATCGGTATCTAGTTGGGCGGATACCTTCTCAAATGTCCTTCGGTATCGCATTTTAAGTAAAACTAGTCATAAATGACTTTCTCTTTAAAGCATGTAAATTATAACACATATACAAACATAGCTTTAAAGATATTAACGCATGTTGGATATATTTAACACATATAAATAGCTTTCTAACAAACTTCCCACACATGCATGCGTTTAAAATATAACTCATGGTTTGCTTGAAAATTACTTTGTAAAACTAGCTGGCATGAGAATAATCTTCTTTAAAATATGATTTCTGTAAAATATTGTAAGTCAAACATTTTAGTCAAAATGTTTTAGTCAAACGTTTTAGTACTCACCTCGATCGCTTAGGAACTTTTCACTCTAGTAGTTCCTTTTCTACCTCGGGCTTCCCTTTTTCGTCCCTATAATTTAGATTCAACTTGCAGCTCAGATTACTCATAGTTCTATACCTTATTTTGAGATATTTCCTTCTACAAATATATTCTAAAATATCTCAGGAAACTTATCCTAAAATTTGAGCTTAGAAATCCTCGTGATTTGGCCGGAATCACAGAATCTCCAAGACTGGCCCAAGCTTATCTGACAGCCTGACCCTTCTGTCTTCTTCTCAGTTTCCAGCCCGATCCCTTCAAGCTTTTTCTCCGGCAGCCATACCTTGAAAACTAGACTTTCAGAGCTTTTAGGTGGCTTTAGAATCACTCCAAACGCATGAGTAAATTGGGAGAACTCCTCATCCCAAATTGTTGTTGCTTTCTAGACTTCACTGTCCAATGCGTCCTCTTTGAAATTCTATGACCAACGCATGGATTTTGGCTTCAACGCAAGGTTTACTCACTTTCCCACTCTTTTTACTGTCTTTTTGAATTGTGATCTGAAAATGAAATCTTTTGGCCCTATTTATAGACGTCCAAACCTTCTCCAAAGTCGACACCTCCTACTTGGCTGCCAAGTGTTTCTCCCTCACACTACCAACACATCTTTTTTATCAACGCAAATCTAAGTGTCTTCCTCCTATGAAGCCAACACAGGAGCCTCAAATTGCATGTCCTCAGATGCAACCACCTAAAATTCTTAAGTCCTCCCAAGAAGACATATGGTTTGATGATGTCCTTTAGGTGATCTCATCCTTTATATGCGTCCAACTCCTAGATGCTCAATGCATAGTCCACAACCAATGCATGGCCTATAATCAACACATAGCAAGCCAATTCACTACCATCACAATCCAACTTAGCCATCGCAAGAGCTAGCCATCACCAACGCATAGGGTGACTATCCATCCTCAACGCATGGCTCACTAGGTAGCATCGCACGGCTTGCTTGGAATGGGCGCATGGTGCTGGCCACCGACGTATAGGCGTGCTACATAGGCTGGCCGCTCGACGCATGGGCGTGCTGCTTAGGCTGGCTGCTCAACGCATGAGCATGCTGCATAGGTTGGCCATCGCTCGCTCGCTCGACTGTATGGGCGTGTTTGGCCGCATGGGCTGCTTGGCCGTATGGGCTATGCGTTTGGCTGCATGGTAGGGGTGTTTGATGCATCGCCACTCGGCAGGGCTCTTCGACACATAGACATGGTCGCTCGGTCAGGGCACTTGCTTAACAGGCATGGCCGCTCGACACATGGCAGGGGCGTCTGGCCAAGGCTACTCAACACATGGCAGGGGCGTTTGGCTGGCCCCTCGACGTATTGGGCAAGGGTACTGTGCATTGACCGCTTGACGCATGGGCTGCCTTCCAACGCATGCCTTGCCTACCCTTGTGCCTTCCAACACGTCACCTCCATTTCAGCTGCATGCCATCACCAACCCTTCTAACGCATCAACACTACCCTTCCAACGCATTGGTCCCTTCCAATGCATTCCACATAAAATTCTATGCTTAGCCAAATTTCCAAATTTTTTCCCAAAAGTCAAACTTCCAAATTTGTTTTTTTCTTCTAATCTCCACTCTTTTCTCTACCATTACACACTAGTTTCCATATCAACCTACTCACCACACTAGTCTTAGTAGGGAATGTACTCAAGTAGAGAAATTATGATTCGGGGTTCACATTACATTCTTCGTTACACATTACGATGAAGTTTTGTGCATTTTCTAGTTTCTGATTCCACATTATTGGTATGTATGAACGATGGTTGGTCTCCGATTTTCAGGGAATTGCTTCACTTCACATTACCATGAAGTTTTGTGCATCTTTTGATTTCTAATGCACATTTAGTGGTCTATATATGTCCATTGTAGGTCTCTGATTTTCAGTTCATGTGCTTCATTTCACATTATCATTAACTTTTGTGCATCTTTTGGTTTCTAATGCACATTGTTGGTCTCTGATTTTCAATTCATCTGCTTTATTGCACATTGCTTGAAGGAGGAAATGCTTCAAGAGGAAGTAAGAGGAAGTGAAGTGGATATCAATCTGAAACGACAGAGATTGTTAGGAATGCGATGAACTTTGTAAAGGACCAATTGAAGGTGATTGCAGAATGGCCGAAAGAGAAACGTGCAACAGAGATCGAACTGTGTGCAAAAGTCGTGAGCCAACTCCAAGATATTCCTGAATTGCATAACCGAAAGAGGGTGGAGCTTATACAAATCATATTCTGTAGTGTGCAAGATACAAAAAGCTTCTCATCCATTCCCATAGCCCTAAAGTTAGACTACTGCAATCTCCTCCTACAAGAGAATGTTTGATCAACTCGTGTTTTAGACTACTTTTCGATAATGAATAATGATTACTTTGTTTCAATTATGCATTTAAGTTTATAGTAGATTTGGTATGTAATTTTGCTGCTGAATATTTTAATCATGCAATTATGAGTTAGTTATTGTAACAACTCGAGTTTAGGAGGGGTATATGAA
Organism: Benincasa hispida; assembly: GCF_009727055.1. Taxonomy (NCBI): domain Eukaryota; kingdom Viridiplantae; phylum Streptophyta; class Magnoliopsida; order Cucurbitales; family Cucurbitaceae; genus Benincasa; species Benincasa hispida. The sequence goes on along the minus strand of NC_052350.1, from coordinate 57,366,714 downwards.
TGAACCAATATCACATCCAAATGAGAGGGATCCTGAGGACATAAAAGTATGGTTAAGAAAGGCTTAAAAGAATTGAAAGTTATTATCTATACTAACAAGGTGCACCTTCCTTTTCGGTGGCTCAATCATAAGAACTCCAAAGTTAAGTGTGCTCAGCTTGGAGCAATTCTATGTGACGTAGCCAGGTCGCAGGGGACGCAGGGGAATGTCCGGGGCCATCAGGTGCCGAATCCAGATTCCAAATTCTTGTTTGAATCTTGGACCTGGGGTGTAACAGTTATTTTGTTTTTAGATTTTTTTGTACCTCCAAAAAAGAAAGCTTTACCTATGAAACATATGAATTACATCCTAATGTGCTTTCTTTTGTCCATGTTAACCAAGATATCTACCAAAATGACAAAAAATGGTTAGCTTTTAACATAAATTGAAATCCAATTAATTTTGTATATATTGGTGGAATATATAATTTTAATTATATTTTCAAAATATAATATTTCATAAGTAATTATTTGTATTATAAAAAATAATAGTAAAAAAATTACAGATGATCTAAAATAACCTACATTTAAATTACTAATAATCGCAGATCATGATAAACTACTCTACTCGTCAAACTCCCCCTAAGCACTAAAAAGGTAATTATCCCCGATCTTTTTTGACGCTTTGGTTCTTTCTCCAACACTGTTTCTTTCTCCGGGTTCTCCCCTCTGCCATCTATATCACAGTCGGACCCTGATTTTTTTCTCTCTCCCTTCTCCCTCTCCATCGCTGCCATTATCGGTCGCCGCTCCCTGCCATTTTCTGTTCCCTCGTATTTAAATTCAGATTAATACGGCGGCAGAAGTTTATGCGGGATACTCCTCCACTACTTCTGAGAAGAAATCGTCTGATGCGGCCGACGATTTGCCGATCTTCAATGCTGAAAATTTGCAAAACAACTTGAAGATAATATATTACAGGTTTTTCGATATTTCAACGAACTTTACTTTCTTGCTGATACCAATTGTCTTTTATTTCCTCCTGTATCGAAAGTACTAGAATCCTATCAATTTTCTTAGAGTCGGAATCCTTCCGTCACAGACCTTTTCTTTTTCTGTTTCTATCTTCTTAATTAGCAGCTTATGTAACTGTAGATTTAATTGGTTGACCTAAAATTTTACTGGGTCCTGAGCACTCTGCGACGGAGACTGATACGATTCAATTTCAAGGTGTTGTTTGCATTCAAATTGAGTTGCTACAGAAGTGGACCAAAGATGATTTTGATTGATTATCGTGATTTGGGTTTTTTAGTTTTGTGAATTTAGATCGTAAACTTCTATTATCTTTTGCAGCCGGACGTTTTTGTCTATAATTGGAGGAGTAATTGCTGGAATTTTGGGATTCACAGGCCTGAATGGATTCATATTTTATTTCATAGTCATGGCAATTACTTCGCTTGCACTTGCAACCAAGGCTGGATTTTCCTTTCGTTCATATTTTGAAAGCTGGAACCAGATTCTACTTGATGGCTTTCTGAGTGGGCTTATGGTATGCATCCTCTGCCCTTATTTTTGAGATTGGACAAAGTTATAAGAAATAAGAGATAACAAGAGGAGAATTGAATAGTCTTATTTATTTGAAACTGACTTCTGTTGAGTTCTATTTTATTAATAAGCAATAAGAATTTTTAGATCTAATGACTCTAGGGTTTCTAAATTACAAAACTTTCTTGTTAATTGCATACATTTGTTCTGTATTTAGAAGAAATTAGTTACCGCTGGTATTTTCACCCACTTCACTCTCCTGCCCCTACTCCTGGAATATGTAAGTTTCGAATCAAAGGAGAAGACAGGTCTCAGCAGTATCGTCAATGTTATCTTGCTGGAGGCAAGTTGAAAAAAGACAGTACAGTTCTATTTCTTTTAGAGGGCGGTATGATGTGAGAAGAGGGAAGGCCCAATTCTAAGTTGAATGTTCTTTTAACCCCGTGGGATCCCCTTTAGGGTGATTTCTTATCCTCTTGGCTAGGCTTTCGTACATTGTTGATTTTTGTTCAATTTTCACATTTCCTATTAAGTATAATATAAGAAAATGCAATTCAATCGAGGGTTTCATGAACATAAGAATTAATGTAGATTTTGAAGAAAGAAAAGATTGTAGTTTAAGGTTATTTTGAAAACCTTGTCTAAATAAGAGATATATTGGACCCTTGGTGATCAGAAAATTTAATTCTAAAGGGATAAATAAAATGGGATAACTTTTTGAGTTTGTTTGATCATACTGTTGGGAAAAGGAAACATAAAATAGACGAACAAGTTTGATTTTAGGCAATGGTCCATCTGAGATGTGGAAATGTTAAGGGTTATCTTTTTTTTCTTCATCTCTAATCACTGGACACTTGCAGCAGGATAGAGGTCTCTAGAGCCTTGGGCCGGATTGGTTTCCAATTCCTACAGTGAAACTTGAATGGCCAGAAGAACTGAGTTAGATAAAATTGAAAAAAGGGAACAAATCCCGGTCCTCCCATATTCCAATGGGCAACTTGGCTTTTTTCAAGATTGTGCTAATAAAAAATGATTTAATGAGGGTTTTCGGGGAATTCTATGGTAATAGGGGTGGTTTCCGGGATATATTAGTGCTACTCATATTTGCTTAATACCTAACAAGTATGGGGCTATGGAACTTTCAGAATTCTTAGTATAGTAGTTTCAACGCTAGCTTGGAAATATTAGTAGTGCTGGTTAGGAGAGGTGATGGACTCTACCATTTTTGAAGGTCCGATGTGATTCCTTCCCAGAGAAATCAGATGAGATTTTACCAAGACAAAGCTGTAGGGGTTTGGTTCTGCATGGAGAAGTTAGATGTTAGGTACTTAAGCATCTTGGAGAACCACACCCTAAAAGCTAGCTATTGGGGTGGGAGAGCCAAGCAACATAAGTACTACATTGGTTATCCCATTCTAACTAACGTGGGATAAAGGCAGCCCATATTACATTGGTTCCTAACAATACCCCATCCCTAGAAAGTTGATGTCCCGACGGCTACTCCGGGGGTACTTCACTCGGCGACACCTGGTAAGAACCCTCTGTCGGTTCCACTTCGGAACGTCAACAACCGACTCTGATACTATTGTTAGGTACTTAAGCACCTTGGAGAACCGCACTCCAAAAACTAGCTATTGGGGTGGGGGAACTGAGGCACATAAGTACCACTTTGGTCATCCCATTCTAACCAATGTGGGATAAAGGCATCCCATACTACCTTGGTTCAATACTCCAAACGGCTACTTTAGTGGTATTTCACTCGGCCACACCCGGTCAGAACCCTTTGCCGGTTCCACTCCGGAACATCAACAACCGGGTCTAATACCATTATTAGGTACTTAAGCACCTTGGAGAACCACACCCCAAAAGTTAGCTATTGGGGTGAGAGAGCCAAGGCACATAAGTACCACATTATTCTAACCAATGTGGGACAAAGGCATCCCAAACTATCTTATTCCTAACAATAGATTAGTCATTAGTGGGTGATTTAAATCCATTTATTTTTTCCCATGTTTGCGTGAGAACATTGAGGTTAGGTTAAGGCTTCAATGGGACTCAGCGGTCAGGGTTTTGGAGATTTTGGATCAAGGGGTGCCTTCAAAAGGCTAATTTCTTTGTTCTTATTATGAGAGATCGAGATGTAAGAATAGAGAACTAGAGTTCTTAGGAAGAAAAGTGCAACTAGGCCAATTTCTTTGTTCTTATTATGAGAGATCGAGATGTAAGATTAGAGCAACTAGGTGGGGCAATAAAATGTTCACTTGAATTATTTTCAATTTGCTGCTGTTAGCAGTTTCTTCTTCTATTTGGAAGAAAAATGCAAATGGATAACCTGTTCAACATTGTCAAACCTTGTGAGTTTATGTCAGCCCTTAAGGTCAACTATGTTAAAGGTAGTGTTTGGCTGATAGGTGTCCCTTGTTAGGTTCGTTAGGCTCTTTTTGGAGTGGTGACTATGCTCAGCTGTTTTAGGACCACTTCTTCGCTCTTCGTGTTTTTTGCCTTTCTTTTAGTGCTTTGATCGAGGAGTTCCTCCTCTGCTCTCTGTTATGGGTTAAAGGTATTTTATGGAAAGTAGGGATGTGTGTTTTGTTGCGGGGGAGGGGGGGATTATAAAGTTTTTGAAGGGATCGAAAGGGAGTTTTTTGATATTTCGTCCCTTGTGAGATTTAATGTCACCCTGTGCACGTCAGTCATGAGTTTCTTTCTTTTTTTTCTTTTTTTTTTTTTTTTTGGGTATGCTTGTATGCTTCATTTTTTTCAATGAAAGTTGGTATTTTGTCTATCAAAAATAGTTGCAACAAATTTAGTCATCATGTAAGTTGGAGAAACATTTGCTTGCATAAAGATTTTAGAGGACGTGGTAAATTGCCTGAGAAAAACATGGCTTTTCTTGCTAAGAGGATATAGAATTTCTGCTGGGAAGCCAAAGGTAAATGTTGGATTGCTCTTGATAGCATTCAAAGGAACACATAAGATGCAGCATTTTCTTACGGTATAAGAGTAAATGTTGGATGCTCTGGACAGCATTCGAAGGAACACATAAGATGTAGCATGGAAATCAATAGTGTATTTCAAATCCTTGGAAGTGTTAGATGTCTCAAAACAAAGGTGAAGATAATCAAATTTGGGAGGATATTCAAGATTCTTCACTATTTCCTTCATTATGATTACCTTTGGTTTTGTACCATAAAATTATCAGAAGTTTTTCTCAAACAAATTTTATTTGTTTATGTTTTCTGTATATATATTTTTTAAATTATGATTACCATTTCAAATAATGTAAACAAGATATCTCCCTTTGCTTTTCATTGTATAAAGAAAAGGAGAGAAATCTCCTTTTCCTACACTATTTCTATGCAGTTTAACATGAGAAATCTCCTTACTAGCTTTGACATTTGAATCAATTCCAGAGTTCTTGAGTTTCCATAAAGCCTAGATTGATCTCTGATCATCTCTTCGTAGAGACTAGGGGGCAAAGTTTTCTGTTTGACATTACAAAATGTTTGATCATTTTCTCAGCTTACTATAGATGATAAAATTAAGAGATTATCTTACACTATATCATTTGTCTCGTGATGACTCATTATTTTTTGTGTGTTTTGGTATGCAACAACCTACGGACACTAACCCTTTGTTCTATTTTTGCAGTCGTTCGTGCTTTTCTGGACGTATCCTTTCCATAACTTTATGGTTTATATATAATAGTTGATAATATACCAATTGTGTTTGGGACAATCTTTTAGTATGATAAAAGTAGATTTTGGCTTACTTAAAACACTTTCAAAATTATCGAACTTTACACTTCTAAAACATTCTGAAGAGTTTTTTTTTTTTTTTTTTTTTTTTTTTTGAAAGAAAACACTAAATGGTATTTTCTTTAAGAGGTAGTTCTCATATACGTACCCACAGTGAGTACATAGCTCAAATATATTGTTTCGTTTGTGTATTGTGCTTTTCTTGACATGAAAAAGTTTTGCATACGATATCATTCACATATTTTGAGTCCAAATGCTGGCACGATTTGGATTCTAGAGTAGCTGCAGTTTTCTGTACAATTCGACTCGGAGACTGGGAGTTCCAAAGGAGTAAATGAACTTTTGTCCATCAAAATGATAATTAGATTGAGTTATATCTTTTGAACCCCTTTCCCCTTAATTTTATCTTGTTAATTTCTTTTCTAATCCTTTATTACAGTGTGTAAAATCTTATTAGCGCAGCATTTTCCAGTGATGGGCATAGATTTTGTTTTGTTTATTCTTTCTAGTTTTACAAGTTCTTAAGATTATTTGATAAGTGTGAAACTGGGCCAATATATTTGCCTTTATCTGCGGACTTATAAATATTTCATGATAATTCATAAATCAGAATGGATTGGTTTCTCAAATTGATCATCAAGGAGTCCACTCGCTTGCTTTAAATACATTTTTAGAGAAATGACAAATGGGTGGTGAAAAGTTTGTTGATTTTTTGTATAATAATTATGGGGATTGAAGGAGTCTATGTCAATTATCACTAAACATTTTATGTTGAATTATTTTGTAAAATCACCATGTGCGCATGCTGTCATGGAGTCTGTTTTTGTTAACTTAGTATATAATCATGTTAGATATCTCTCTTCTGTGTTGTCTCTTGTTGTGGTTAGAGCCTTCAAGTGTCAAATTCAATAGTGCGTTGCCGAACCTTGTGACAAAAGTTTCACCAAATATCAACTTTTGATCACGCATGATATCATTGTTTATGTTGCTCAACAAAGTAATGTGAGCCAATAGGTTTTTCTTCTGGGCATCATAAATCTCACGATCTCCTCATGGTCAATTAATTCTCCTTTCTCAAGCTCGCTTAAAACATGCTTTATAATTTCTAGAGTCTTTCTTTTTTAGGACATTGTATCTTCATAGATAGAAGTATATGTCGTATTGTCAGAGTCTACATTTTACAAGGCATATATGCACCAAAAAAAAAAAAAAAAAATTAATGTACATAACATACGACCTCTGGTATTTCACAGCTTTCAAATAAATTTGATCGTAATTATTTTACTTTAACATTGAGTCACAATATCAGTGTTTAAAATTTATCATTAATGTTGTGCAGAATTATTATTCACTAATTTATCCCATTGTAAAATAATCAAGTTTGGAATCCTATTATGGTCCCTAACTTGAATTTTAATCTATTTTAGTTCCTAACTTCTGAAACGTCTACTCAAGTCTTTCAATTTTGAAAAAATGTCTATTTTAATCAATGTCGTCAACACTCATGGTAATATCCATGTGGACTAATGCGGTGATGCGTGATTTTCTATTCCTTTTGGAAAATAAGTAAAATGTTTTTGTTTAGAAAAATCTTTTATTATTATTATTATTATTATTATTATTATAATAATAATAATAATAATAAACACTATGCCAACTTCTCATAAATACACCGATGTAAGAATAGATACAAGGGTTAAAATAGAATTAAGGTCATGTTTATCAATCCATAATGAAAATTGGTGTAATTGAAATGTAATTCCATTGATGGATTAAATCTTAATAGACTTCAGTCGCAAATATAATTGGATTGCTTTTGATCATGTATACTTAAAATTATGAACTTATCACATTTATTATTACTATTACTGTTACTATCACCGTTTAAGGTCAAACAATGTCAGTCATGATACTGATAATGGTAAGATAAATTTGACAGTAAATGCGATAGATTTATAATTTTCATATTGTAACAGTACCAATATTTGTAATAGTAACGGTAATGGTATCGATATGTAATTTTCAAGTGCAATTGGATTGATCAACATTTGCTTATCCATCAATTTGCGCATTTTGATTACAAATTTGGACGTGGGTGGGTCCCAGATATCAATATAAGTACAAAATACAAGTAAACAACACAAAATGTAATCAGGTCCACTTTTTCAATTACTATTTATTTATTACTTTTTCATTGGGGTAAACATGATCTAAAAGTAAAACTCAAGGATGATTTTGTTAAATTTAAAATCTCAAAGACCTAAATGGAACTAAAATAAAAAATTGAGAGGCTAAAAATATTTTTTGTTTGTTTGTTTTTTATTAGAGTGCATTGGTTCAAAACCAATCTTAAACCAATGCACTTTAATAAGAATGGACAAATAAGCGTCTTATTTTCTTAATTATTTTCAAAATTACCTTTTACCAATTTTTTTTTAAACGCAAATATTCATCTAATTCATTCGCTTTAACCATAGCATACAAAAAAAAAATGTTAATCATCATTAAAACAGAAATCGTGTAATTTTTTGATAAGACATAATATCTAAGTTCTACTTTAGTCACTATACTTTGTATCTCCTTCCGGTTCAATTTTTTTTTTAAAGAAAAAAAAAGAAAACGAATTTTCATAGAACTTGATATAATAATAATAATTACTTTAACTAGAGAAAATGAAAAGAAAAAGAAAACTAATTCAAATACTATTCTGGAATAAGTTTTTAAATAAAACTTTTAGACGTTGATAATTTGATTTTTTTAAATAATAATAAAATTTTAAAAGTTGGACCTATTGCAAAAATCACGATAGTTGCAATTATACCTTCGAACTTTCAATGGTAAAATATCGAATTTTTAAAATACAAATGTTAAAATTGAAACTTTAAACTTACCTAATTGTAGAATTTTTAACAATGGTATAAGACTGAATGTTCAATTTTATATTCTAGTGATCTAATTTATATAATTATTATAAATTTAAGAGTTTAATTTTAACAATTTGATAAGTTTGATGGTCTAATTTTTATCACTAAAATTTTAAATATGTAATTGAAACGACCATCATAAAAGAGGTATTTATATAATTTGGCCAAAAAAAAAAAAAGGGAAAACGATTTGTTATTGCGATAAATTGAGTTGATAAGAGAATTATGTTGGCTTTGAATTATTGAGTAGTTCAACACTCACAATGGCATTACTCGTAATTTCTTTAAACTAGGAGCCTTTTTACACTTGTCTGATAAGCATCACGTGACCTCCCACTAGTGGGTCCCACTCTTTTATGACAACTGTATCTTTCGTGGGACCCACTGACTCGTATCAAGCAGTTAGTGCCCTTATCTTACCCATTTGTTTGTTTACCATACTTTTATTTTTTTCTTCTTTTATTTTTTTTCCCTAAAGATTTATATAATAAATTCTTGAAATTTAGAAGTATTTCAATTTGCATATGAAATTCCGAAATGTCTCTACTTAATACTGTTAAATTTTAAAGCATGTAAAATAAAAAAGTTTTGAAGTTTATTTTTTTGCTTAGAAGAAAATGTTTAGTATCAATTATACACTTTTATAAAATACGATAATTTATTAGATACAAAATTAAAAGAATAAAAATTCATGGGATATCTCAAAATTAGTACCCATGAAAGTAAAAAATTTATGAGATAAACTTGTAGTTTAATATTTAAAATTTTTTATTATCAATTTCAAGTATACAATTTTTTATTTTTATATTCACCAATCTGAAGGTAGATAGGGACGTCTTGCTGAAGCGGATCAAGATGATTGCTTGTTCAACATCTGGAGAATCCCATGGGGAAATTTGTATAGTTGGATCAAATTTTGAGGCCCACTCGAAATTTGGTCCATCTTTAAAAAAACACTCGAATTTTGGTCTTCTAATGACATCAGTCACAGGTAAAATGTCCGTTTAGTCCCCAAAATCCTTGATGTCGCAGATGTATCACAAATTCTAGCTCGTTCATCACATTTTGGACTCATTACTCTCGTTCTTCATCAAACTGAAATCGAACATTTTAAATTTTAAATTTCAGTTCGACTTCTTCATTCCTCTTGCTTCATTTTCTTTCCTCTTCCTCAGTACTACATTTTTTTCTCTCTCTTAATACTGTCAAAATCAAACGCTACAACTTGCATGCGATTTGATTTTTGTATCGTCGAACATCAAAAATTGTTCTCTGTCTTCTTCCACTAGTGACTTGCTGTGTGATCTGTCTCTTTTCCTCCTTTCTACACCTCTAAAAGTTAAGGTAATAATGGTACAAATTGTGGTTTACGTTTTCCGTTTCTTGCATACGATTCGATTTCTATACTGTCGCATGTTAAAAAATTTTGGTCAAATTTATAAATGAAGAAATTCGATTTTTGTAAAAATTTCAGTAACAAGAGAAAGAATGAGAGAGAGAATGAGAGAGAGAACAAGAGAGAGAATGAGAGAAATAACGAGAAAAAGACTGAGAGAGAGAATGAGAGAAAGAACGATAAAAAGAACAAAAGAAAGAACGAAAGGAAGAATGAGAAAAAGAACGAGAGGAATGCACCAGAAAAAAGAATGAGAGGAAGAATGAGAGGAAAGACGAGAGGAAAAAACGAGAGGAACAAGAGGAAAGAGTGAGATCTTGAAATAAGATTTTTCCAGAATGCTCGATAATATGATTTTTGTTCCTTTTTTTTTTTTGCACTAATTCAGTTTTTTTTTTCTTATACCTACAGTTGTAATGGCTAATCTGAAGATTGCTATGAAGGACTATTTTCTTGGACAGGCTACAAGCCTTTCATCTCACATTGGGATCACAAATAAGATAATCAAAGGGAAACTTATAGATAGGTAACTTCAAATGTTTAGGAGGATTGTGTTTGGAAAATTTGTTGATATGAATATAATCTTCAATAACCCGCTAGTCCACCATATTTTATTAAGGGAGGTGGAAAGTAGTAGGCTTAATTCCATGACCTTTGAATTGGATGGGACAATTGTTGAATTTTTGAAGGAGGATTTCCTACTGGTGACGGGATTGTGGCGGTCACCTACTAAACTAGTTTGTAATGTTGAAGTGACGGAATCACTACGATTGAAGTATTTCAAGAATTTAATGGCGATGGAAGTGCATCCCACCGAGTTTGAAGAATGTTATAAGGCGTTAGATTTTGAAAATGACTTGGACGTAGTGAAAGTTAATCTTATTTATTATTATGAGTTGGGGTTGATAGAAAAAGACAAGAAAAAAGGTAGCATCGATAAATCATTGCTGGATGACGTGGAGGACATTGAATACTTCAACAGCTTAAATTGGGGACATATTTTATGGGAGAGAACATTCAATGGTCTGAAGAATGTGTTAAAGGACAAGGTCACCTCGTATAAGGAGAAGGTGAAAACAAATAAAAGTTATGTGCTGAAGTACAATCTACCCAGATTTCCTCACGTGTTCTAGATATCAATTCTTACATTTTCTTTACCATAAAATGTCTAATGAATTTTCATTACTTTCTTATAAACTAAAATGCTTTTATAGGTATGGACATATGAGATTATATCCACTATTGCTGGGAGAGCTACAGTTCGACATAACGATAATTTCGTGCCTTGATTTCTAAGGTGGTCATGTTCTCATTCATTGTCCAACACGTTATTGTAGAAAGATATCTTAACTCCCCTACATTGAGTAATGTACCACTTCACATTATTTTAGTATTTAACGTTATTTAACATTGTTTTTAATATGTTTGTCATGTAGTTGGGGATCACCCTATTAACGATGTCTGATGCAGAGAGGAAATTTAGGGACACTTGAGTTGACAAATGCCCAGTGTATTTGGAGCTTCAGGAGGAGGATCTGATGTTGTCAGTGTCAAGAAGCTCAGAAGAAGAATTGGCAGACATTGACCAGGAGAAGGTATTTGGTAGACATGAACCTCAAGAAGGGGACCATATGCCTTTTCAATTCAAGCACGAGTCTTGCCACGAAGAGGAATTTGAGATATGTGAGTCAGATTGTCGTGTACCAAAGCCCAATGTCAACTCAAACAAGACGAGCATTCAGGGTAGAGACTACCTACAAATCTTAGATGAGTGGGTCTCGAGAGTGGAGACTATACTGGGGAGGCAAAGTCTGATTTGATGGAGGTGAATTCTGATTTGGGGGAGGTGACAGTACAACTAGGGTCAATTACTGAGAATGATGTAGGATTACAGGCTGAAACTAGGGGATAGGATTACTTTAGTTTTTTCCCCAATGAGTTTTCCCCTTCGGCTGGCTCATTGGGGCAGAACTCTTGAATCTAAAATGAGGGGTTACACTTACAAGAAATATTAAGCGAGTTTAACAATTTCTTGACCGAACAATGGTGACTGATAATTACAGTAACAAGGAGTTGTTCTGTCTATTGGTCGAGATAGTCTCAGTTCAGTGCTGATAGTTACAGTTGTTGGGGATGATGCCCTGAAGTCTCGTGTCCTGTAGTTTGTAAACACATTTTGTACGAACGTTTGTGATGTATGATATAGGATATTTTCTTCACTACTTGACTTTGCACATTGGATGTTTATTTGCTTTACCACAAATCAATAAACTAAAATCCTTGGTTGTCATTATGTAACTTAAGCATGTATGTGGTGACATACAAGTGGATCATGTCTTAAGTAATAACCAAAATGATCTGTAGTATATGGATATAAGAGGGAAACCTTATCCTGGTAACGCTACGGATACGGCCCGCTTTGTAGAATAGTTACAAGTGTTGTGACTTGCTACAGATGGTCTAATCTAATCATTCATGTGGGGACATGCGAGTGGGGGCGTCCTATACAAAGAGTTTGTATAAGACCTGACTACGAAGTGTTAACGTCTCGTTATATAATGTCGTTCATGACAGAGACTTCATTTCACTAGAATGACCATAGGTAACATGACCTCAGTCCTGAGTGAGTTGGGAACTTCTGCATTTGAGGGCAGTCATTTGATTTGTATGGGTGTGAGTGGCCAAGTCGCCGACTCAAACCTACCACTTTGGGTATTTGTTTAATTTGAGAGCTGGAAACTCAACTACACAAGATGGAATTCACTCATTCTCCTAAGTAGGGGTAAGTAGATAGATTGGTCCCTTAAGGGTTGATCCCGGGACTTGAACGATGTGGCACCACACATCTTCTCATCGATCGAGAGGTGTCCACACATAATGGGACTATGTTGTATTATTCATTAAAGGGATCAATGGTACTTAAGGAGTTAGATGTAACTACAGAGGAAAAATGGTAAATTGGCCCAGTTGTACTTACGAGCATCTGTGAAGGGTTATCTATATCTGTGGTAAGAAGAGTTCAGTTGTCGATCTTTAGTGGAATGTCTGGCAATTAAGGATGGTGGATCTCGTGGCTAAAGTGTTTAGTCAGCTATTCACGTACCGTTGGAGATTTGAGTTATAGGTCCATAAGGTCCCCCTTTAGTAGCTCGGATTCAAGTTGAGAATCAGTTTTTGGGTCAGTTTGAAATGTTTAAATTGACAAGAGGGAGTTCGATTATATATGATATGATTGCTAGTTAATTATATATGATATAATTGACTTTATGTATGAGATACATTAATTTGGAGGAAATTGGATATAAAAATGGTTTATATCTAGTAAAGGAGAAAACACTATGGTTAATATATGATATTAAATTATAGGTTATGAATATAATATATTTATATTTATTATTTTATTAATTGGACAGTTATGGGATAATTGGCCGCCTTATCTCCGTAACCATACGTTAGTGGGAAGTTCCATTCGGTTTTTGTAAATGAAGAATAAAATGAAAATTATTTTCATTTTGCAAGGGATGCGGTTAATAGCTCATGAAATGTTTGCATTCTATTGCTTAGTGAATTGAGCGCCAATACGATAGCTCAAGTTTACTAGACGATCGCTTACATGCGTGCACTTATTTCTAAACGATCGCCCACGTTTTACTAAACGATCACTTAGCGCCAAGCTTTTACTAAACGATCATATAGACAATCACTTACCTTTTCCTACATGGCCGTATACCTCATTTAAACGATCAAACACTTTGTCTATACATAGGCTCACCTTTTCTCCCACTTGCTTGATCGTTGTATACGATATCTTTTCCTTCTCCCCTCTACCAAATCCGAATAGAGCCCACTCTTTGGATTCTCACTCCGAGAATACTAAGGATTCCAAGTGGTGGTGTCGTCCCCATCTTCGTCTGTTCGTGTGGAGTCTGTTTGTGGTAGACGATCGAGTGTTGCTGAACGATAGCTTGCCGTTCCAGCGAGAGTGAGAGCATCCGTTCGTGGAAAGAGCGAGATCTGCCGAGAAGAGAGTCTTCAACTGGTATGTTTGCTTGGTCTCTTATTTATTTATCTTTAAGCATGTCGGTAATTTAGTAGTTTGATGCATATCTGTATGTGTGAACGTAAATGTGGTAATTTACTCACAATGCTTTTGGAAAGATCCGCTTCTGCTCAAAGGTACTTTTGTATAAGAGTTCCTTCAACGATAACAAAGAGTTGTTTTGTCTATTGGTTGAGATAGTCTCATTTCCATGAAGAGGCACCTGATCACCCTATGGTGGCTTTTGTCCTGCCTCACTGAAGCATCATGGAAAAATATGTCACTTAAGGTGCATTAGATTATTTTGCTAAAGTTGATTGGTTTTTCCAAATGGGTTAATGAATAGATTATTAATATAAATAATTTTTATAGTTTCAGAAATTTATTAATTATGACTTCCCCGACACATAATTTTCTCTCCGTCGACAAACTTACCGGTGAAAATTATACAATGTGGAAAAACACAATCAACATAATATTGATCATTGATGACCTAGGTCTTGTCCTTATGGAGGATTGCCCTCCTATTCCTGCTCAAAATTTCACTCGAAATGTTTGAGAGGCATACGAGTGCTGGATAAGGGAAAATGAAAAGGCCCGAGCATATATCTTGGTTAGTATTTTTGAAGTCCTGGCCAAGAAACATGAGCCTATGATCACTGCCCGTGAGATCATGGAGTCCCTACAGGGGATGTTCAGACAACCGTCCGCACAGCTCAGGCATGACGCTCTGAAACACATCTTTAATGCCTGTATGCAAGAAGAGGCATCTGTTAGAGCATACGTTCTCAATACGATAATCCACTTAAACGTAGTAAAGATGAATGGGTCTGTCAATGATGAAGCCCATTAGGTTTCATCTTGGAATCCTTACCTGAAATTTTTCCACAATTCTGTAGCAATACTGTTATGAACATGATTGACTACAACCTGACCACCTTGCTCAATGAACTTTAGACTTTTCAGTCCTTGATGAAAAGCAAGGAACAAAAAGGAGAGGCAAATATTGCCTCGACTTCAAAGTTCTTTAGAGGATTGTCCTTTTGAACAAAGTCTGTGCCTTCTTCTTCTGACACCAAAAAGTGGAAGAAGAAGAAAGGTGGAAAGGGGAAAGCTAACCTATCAACTGCTGCCCAGAAGGGCAAGAAGGCCAAGGCTGCAAATGGAATCTATTTTCATTGCAACCACAAGGGACATTGGAAGAAAAATTGTCTGAAATACTTGGCAAAAAAGAAGAAGGCCAAGCAAGGTAAATAAGATATGTATTGGAGACTTGTTTCATGGAGAATGATGATTTTGCTTGGATAATTGATTCAGGTGCCACTAATCATGTTTGTTCTTCATTTTAGGGAATTAGTTCCTGGTGGCAATTGAATGCTGGGGAGATGATGATGCATGTTGGAACCTTACACGTCGTCTAAGCTGTGGGAGTGGGAGGACTCCAACCGACTTTATAGAATAGATATATTTTACTTGAAAAAGTATTTGTTGTTCCTAGTTTGAAGAGGAACTTAATTTCTGTAAAGTGTTTATTGGAACAAAACTACTTTATACAATTTTCTGTAAATAAAATGTTTATTTTCAAGAATGGTATTAATATTTGTTTTGATAAGCTGGAAAATAATTTGTATGTACTAAGACCTTTAGCAACTAAAGCCCTCCTTAATACTGAAATGTTTAAAACTGTAGTAACTCAAAATAAAAGACTTAAAATTCCTTCGAAAGAAAATGCCCATCTTTGGCACTTAAGGTTAGGACACACTAATCTCAATAGGATTGAGAGATTGTTCAAGAATGGACTTCTAAGCGAGTTAGAAGCAAATTCTTTACTAGTGTGTGAGTCATGCCTTGAAGGAAAAATGACTAAAAGATCTTTTACTAGAAAAAGTCATAGGGTTAAAGAACCCTTAGAGCTTGTACATTCAGATCTTTGCAAACCTATGAATGTTAAAGCAAGAGGACGGTTTGAATATTTCATCACTTTTACTGAAAATTATTCTAGATATGAGTATGTTTATTTATTGTAATAGAAGTCTGAAGCTTTTGAAAAGTTCAAAGAGTTTAAGGTTGAAGTTGAAAATGCATTAAATAAAACGATTAAAACATTTTGATCTAATCGGTGGATCTTACATTCCAGAACTATTTGATAGAACATGGAATTGTATCCCAACTCTCAGCACCTAGTACATCTCAACAGAATGATGTATCAGAAAGAAGAAATCAAACCCTATTGGACATTGTTCGATCTATATGAGTTATGTATCTATACCAGACTCGTTTTGGGGTTATGCAGGACAAACTGCAACATATATTTTGAACTGTGTTCCATCCAAGAGTGTTACCAGAACACCTTTAGAATTATGGAATGGACGTAAAGGTAGTTTACACCATTTCAGGATTTGGGGTTAGCCGACACATGTGCTTAAGGAAAATCCTAAGAAACTGGAACCTCATTCAAAATTGTACATATTTGTAGGCTACCTCAAAGGAACAAAAGGTGATTACTTTTACGATCTTAAAGAAAATAAAGTTTTTGTGTCAACAAATGCTACATTTCTAGAGAAGAACCACATAAAGGAGTATAAGCCCCATAGTAAGATTGTGTTGAATGAAATTTTCAAAGAAACTACTGAACCTTCAACAAGAGTTGTTGAAGAACCCAACACCACAATAAGAGTTATTGAAGTTGGATCATCTAGTAGGTTGAATTCACCTCAAGTGTTAAGGGAGCCTCGACGTATTGGAGGATTTCGAATCCGTCTATTCGTTATATGGGTTTAATAGAAATCCTAGCTAAGGTAGCTGAGGAGATGTTAAGTATCCATTGTCTTACAATAAGGCAATGGAAGAGGTACACAAAGATGAATGGATCAAAGCTATGGATCTCGAAATGGAGTCTATGCACTTCAATTCTATTTGGGATCTTGTACATCAACCTGATGGGGTTAAATCTATAGGTTGCAAATAGATCTACAGGAGAAAATGTGGGAAGGTACAAACCTTCAATGCTAGACTTGTGGCTAAAGATTATACCCAAGTTGAGGGAGTCGACTATGAGAAGACTTTCTCACCTGTTGCCATGTTAAAGTCTATTTGGATTCTCTTATCCATTGCCTCATATTATGACTATGAGATTTGAAAAATGGACATCAAGACTATTTTTCTGAATGAAAATCTTGAGGAGACCATTTATATGGAGCAGCCTGAGGAATTCATAACCCAAGGTCAAGATCAAAAGGTTTGCAGGCTTAATCGTCCACCTATGGATTGAAGCAAGCTTTTCGATATTGGAATATAAAATTTGATACCGCGATCAAATCTTATGACTTTGATCAAAATATTGATGATCCTTGTGTATACAAGAGAATTATCAACAGTTCAGTAGCTTTTCTAGTGTTGTATGTAGACGATATCCTACCCATTGGGAATGATGTAGGACTATAGGCTGAAATTAAGAATTGGCTAGCGACCCAATTCCAAATGAAATATTTGAGAGGAGGCACAGTTTATTTTGGGCATTCAGATCTTTAGAGATCGAAAAAAAAAAAAACGCTAGCTCTGTTTTAGGTATCGTATATTGAACAAATGCTTGTCATTTTCGATGCAGAACTCCAAAACAGGTTTACTCCCTTTCAGGCATGGAGTTAGTCTAAGGAACAGTGTCCTAAGACACCTCAAGATGTTAAGGAAATGAGACGGGTCCCCTATGCATTGGCAGCCTGATGTATGCGATGTTATATACTAAACTTGACATCTGATATGCGGTGGGGATAGTCAGTAGATATCAGTCCAATCTAGGATATGATCACTGGACTGTTGTTAAGAATATCCTCAAGTATCTACGGAAAATGAAGGATTACATGCTCATGTATGGTTCAAAGGATTTAATCTTTACAGGATACACGGACTTTGATTTTCAGACTGATAAGAATTCTAGGAAATCCATATCAAGATCAGTGTTTACTCTTAAAGGAGGAGCAGTAGTTTGGAGGAGCACCAAGCAGTGATGCATTACTGACTCCTTCATGGAAGCTGAGTATGTAGCAGCTTGTGAAGCTGCTAAGGAAGCTGTATGACTCAGGAAATTTTTGTCTAATTTGGAAGTGGTTCCAAATATGTTAAGGCCCATCACCCTTTATAGTGATAATAGTGATGTTGTGGCCAATTCTTGAGAGCCTCGAAGTCATAAGAATGGGAAGCACATAGAGCGAAAGCATCATCTCATCCGAGAGATTGTGCATCAAGGGGACGTGATTGTCACGTAGATAACTTTGGAGCACAACGTTGTTGATCCATTTGCAAAAGCCCTCACGATTAAGGTGTTTAAGGGTCACCTATAAAGTATGAATCTACGGGATAGGCCACATATAGTCTAGAGAAAGTGGGAGATTTTGTGTTGGGTGCATTTTATGCTCTAGTTTATGGTTTTGTATACTTATATATTAGTATGAATTGTATATTGTACACCCCACTAGCTTTAGAACAAGTGGAAGATTGTTTGGGTTGATGCCCTAAATCTCCTAGGGTCCTATAGTTTGTAATTGTATTGTACAAACATTTTGTTTATTTAATAAAATATAACATTTTTTATTGATATTTAGTAGCATTAAACCCACAAACCAATAAACTAACATCCAAGGTTATCATCTGTAGCTTAAACATGTATGTAGAGACATATAGGTGAAGCATGTTTAAGTGATAACCTAAATGGTCTGTAGTAGATGAATAAGATTGAATACTTTATCCTGATGACACTACGAATATGACCCGCTTTGTAGATGTTACAATTGTCGTAAAGTTCTACAAATGATCTGATCCTGATCATACATATGGAGACATGTGAGCGGGGGTATTCTATACAAAGAAGTTTGTATAAGATTGGACCACGAAATGACTAGTCTCCTTATATAATGTCGTTCATAATTGAGACCCACATTTCACCAGTATGACCATAGGTTACATGACCTGAATCCTGCGTGAGTTGTGAACTCCTACCTATGAGGACGGTCATTTGATTTGTATGGGTGAGAGTTGCTCGATCGTCAACTCAACAAGCCTACTATTTTGGAGATTCATTTGATTGGGGAGCTGGGAACACAGCTACATAAAATAGAATTCACTTTATCACCAACATCGGGGTAAGTAGATAAATTGCTCCATCAAGGGCTGATTTCGGGGCTTGAAAATGTGATGCTACACCCTCTTCTGGCTCGAGAAGGGTTTGGTCATAGTTGGACTATGATTTATTATTCATTAGAGGGATCAGTAGTACTTAAAGAGTTGGATGTAACTATAGGGGCAAAACGATAATTTTGGCTTAGCTATACTTTGAAGCAATTTGTGAAGGATCATCGCACTGTTGACTAGTTATATCCAATGGACATAGAAATATATCTATAATGTGAAGAGTGCAACTATCGATCTTTAGTGGAGTGTCCGACAATTAATGGATGTTGAATAATTTAATTAATGAAGTTTAAATAATTATTCAAGTACCATTGGAGCTTCAATCTACAGGTCGATGATGTCCCACTGTAGCTCAACAGAGATTAAATGAGAATCAATTTTGGATTAATTTGAATTATTGAAATTAGTTGAGAGAATTAGTTATATGTGATCTAATTAATTTAATTTAATCATATATGATATAATTACTATAATGTATTTGATACATTATAAGATAAAGTTTATTTGAGAGGAAATAAATATTTGAATATGATTCAAATATTAATTATATGAGTTGGATTCATATAATTAAATTTAATATAAATGAAATTTATATTTAATACCATTGATGAGAGAAGTAAAAGCATAGGTTATATTGTATGTGATATAATATTAAACCATAGGTTATATGTTTAATGTCATATAAACTATAGTTATATATATATATTGAGGTAGTTATTATATATATATATATATATATTGAATAGTTTTATAAATTAAAATTTATGTATTTTTTATTTAGTTTTAATTTTTGAATTAGTGGGAGGGAAATAACTTCCTTCCCCTAATTTCTCTCAATTCACTACGTGTGAGGGAAAATGGTTGTGGGATTTAGGTATTCTTCACAAAATTGGATCACCAATGATTTTACAGATCAATCTAGACCTTCCCTCTCTTCTCCTCTCAATTTTCCCTCTCTTCCAAAAAAAAAAAAAAACCTAAGAGCCCATAAAACTCCTTAGAGATTCTCTTCCCTTACAAAAAATACAAGAAGTTCTGAGTGATGGTGTCCAAACTAGGGTTTTAAGTTCGTGGCCATTTTGGAGAGGAGAAATCATACAAGAAGATTATATTTTCAAGGGTAAGTCTCCTTATCTCTCTTTTCTCAATTTCTTAATAATCATGCTATAATTAATTTAAATGCATAATGTTTTATTCAATTCTGTAAAACTCATGATTCTGTAAAATTGGGATTTGGGACTGATCTCCACTTCCACTCAAGGACCTTAACCGGTTCCTTTAGTTATTATATCATGATTTTCTCCGACGCATGCCTTAAAATGAATGTTGATCACACGATCCATGTTTTTTAAATGATGAAGTTATTTACGAGTTTAACATGCGTTTTCCAATAAGCCTATGCCATATTTTATTGCATGATGAAATTAATCAAGTATATTCCATGTTTTACAAGGCACTATGCATTTATATGAAACCATGAAGTATGATTATTTCAAATATGCATATTCTGTATATGTTCTTAAATGTTTAAATGTTTGTGCCATGTACAAACCCTACTCGAATGTTGGTACCTAAGGTATGGTAAGGTACCCAGATTACAATGATGCTAGGGATCCTTGACACTGAAGGTATGGTAAGGTGCTAAGGACCCAATCCAGCTCTACATGCTCGTATGACTATGTTATCTACGTTCATGAGATAGAGCAAAAGGGCTCTCTCTCAACTAAGGTTAGTAGGGATTGAACAAAAGGGGTCTCCCACATATTCAGGCACAGAGTAGTGGAGTTTCAGAAAGATGTTAATAAATTATTTCAGGATTTTTACATGATGTACTTTTATGATTTTAGTTCCATTTTAAAAACCCTGATTATGATTTAATAAATGTTTCTTTGATACACATGTTTATGTTAACTATGATTTAAAATATGTTTTACTCAAGATAGTCACTCACTGGACTTTTCAACTCACTATTTAAAAATGTTTTCCTCTCAAGGTAGCGATCGATATCCCAAGGCCTAATAGTTCAGTCACTTCAGGAAGATTGTAGTTTAGGTGGCTCATAATACTCTATTATTAGTTTTATGTCCATGTCGAGGAGGTGGGAGGGGGGAGCAGAGTAGCGTTGGTGTTGTATTCGAGTTTGGTTCCTAATTCTATTATGAATGTTAATGTCGATATTTCTGGTTAGCAGTAAATTATATATTTAAAGTTATTGTTGGAATTATATGTTAAAGTTCTAGAGAATTATAAACAACAAAACAATAGGTGTTAAGAATACAGATTTTCAGAAGTATGTTGGACAGTGGTTGTCATAAAAGGGTTGACAATTGTTGTCTTCACATCTCTTCTTGGATTAAGAGGGTAATCTAGGGAGGGTGTGACACCCAGGGTGCCACGAAGCCAAGCATGGAAATGACATTTCAAACCAATGAAAGAGACCACAGATGGTTGTTGACAGACATCCTTCTCCCACTTACTATAAATACTTTCTCCATTCACCTTGATATTGACCCATACGACTTCCTTCCTATTGACCCATGCAAATATTATCTAAATCTCGTTGTGAACCACCTCAAGATCTTCCCCACTATTCTCTTGGAGCTTTAGATTGAGTTGTGGGGCTTAAGATAAGCTTGAATGAAGGGAACTTGGAGAAGAACCCACTGCAACAACCCACTTGAAGAATAGCTTCTTCAACTCGAATTGTTCAGCAAAACTCTATTTATGCATGCCTCATTTCCACTTCAATCTTCTTTATTTATTGTAGGACTTTCATGCAAAGAAGATGGCTACATGAAATGCAGCTCATGCTTGGAGATTTGAAGCAAATCTTAAGTGGGTATAGTACGAGCTAGTTGAAGATGATAATGGAAGAAATTACAATTCCATTTTGTGTTTTTCAACTTTCAAATTTGACTACTAAAATTAAAAATATTATTAATTTTAAAAAATTAATTTTTTAAATTAATAAATAAATGATTAATTAGAAAATTTAATTAATTCTAATTAATTTAATATCAAATATTAAAATTAATTTTACACAAATTCCACTTTCATGAATTTAATATTTAAATCATATTTAAATATTAATTAATTATCCAATTCCTTTTAATTCTAATTTGAACGTTTCAAATTAGCTTATTACGCTACTCTAAAGTTAATCCATTTACGAGCTAGTAAGGGGGACCTCGCGGACCTACAGGTCATGGGATCCAACGATCCGAGATTAATTGGTTAAACTCTTTGCACTGAATTAATCCACATTCGTTAACTAATGGGTCACTCCACTAAAGCTTATAGTTGCACTCTTCTCACTGTAGATATATTATATCCACATGATTTAACCATAATTTGTAAGTCAACCCTTCACAGGTTATTCGTAATAATGGATGGGTCAAATGTTTGTTTTACCCCCGAGATTACGTCTTGTTCCTTAAGTTCCTACTGATCCTCTAATGAACAATTGGTTTGTGATCCCGTCACTAAACCAGATTCTCTCAACCCAATGAGAGAGTGGGAACTCTTGTTCAAGACCTGGATTCAGTACTTGAGAGAACAACCTTTCTCCTATCCCTAAATTAGGTAGGCGTGAATTCCGTCTTGCACCCTATGTCCCCAGCTATCTACCCAGTCTTACCCCTGAAATGGTAGGCTTATTGAGCTGGCGCTTTTGAGCAAACTTTCACCTATGCAAATTTAAGGATAATGACGAATAAACAGAATTTCCTAGTGAGCTCAGGATTAAGATCGAGTTATCGAGGTCATCAAAGTGAAATAGTCAGTCTTATACAGAAAAAAGCGTTATAAAGTAAGAGTGACTTATTTCTTTGTCCAATCTTGTGCAAACTCATTGCATAGGACGCCTCCACTCCTCATGTCAATACATGAACGAATTTGGATCACTTTGTTTGTAGTATCTTTACAACTTGTAACAGCTACAGAGTAGGCCGCATCCAATAGTGTTACCAGAATAAGGTACCTAACCTTAATCATGTACTATAGACCGTTTTTGCTATTTACTCGAACTTAATCCATCTTTATGTCTCTACATAAAGTTTAAGTAATCATATAATAGCCATGGATCTTAGTTTATTGGATTTAGACTTTTACTTATGCAATTTATAAAATCAATAATAAGTTTATTGAATATAGAATATGTTTATCTTTTTACATACTGTGAGTTTTAGGACATAAAACTCAACAATATTCCCATTTGGACTAGAACTCCAGTGGATCAATATATACAAATATATTCAATAATGTTGAGTTTAGTCGGAAAGAAGAAAATGTACAAATACAATAAACTAGGGCATTAAATATCCATAAATTCTCCCACTTGCCCTAATGATGAATATCTCGTAGACCTAGTCCTACTAGGTGACCCTTAAACACTTTAGCCCGAGAGAGCCTTTGTAAATGGATCAGCTAAATTGTCTTATGAGGCTATCTGCGTGACAGTCACATCTCCTCTGTGTACAATCAATCCCTTTGTGCTTAAAAAGTAAGAACTGACGTTCAAACAATTCTTGCAACAAGTCCATGATCTCACGTGCAATGACCATGTTCTCAACCCTTTTTGCCAAAGCATCAGGTATGCTAGCCAAAATGTGAAGTCGACCCAATGAGTTAGCCTTCATCCACACCTCATATGCATTACGAACATTTAGCGGTGCATCAAGAGTCGAGACTTGAGGACACTCCTCATCCATGACAAACTCGAGGTCGTTTACCACGAAATATGTTTTAACGAACTCTTTCCACTATCTATAATCGGTTAAACTAGAGGAAACTAACAGAAAATCATACATGTTGCTAAAAAAACAAACTCATTGACCTACATTAGGTTTTAGCAAATACTCGTTGAAAAAACAAACAACATCCAATACGGTTAAGCAAAACTGAAATGGACCTCGTGTGACATCTAATTTTGCAATGATGCTTCAAAAGTTTAGGACAAAAGCCACCGAAGGATAGTCAATTTATCCATCCTTTGAATTGAGACATTCTCAACCAGCCACTGATACCAAAACAACTCTTGCTCCTATAATGACTAGCCATCACTAATTTGGTCAAGAAATCATTAACTTACTTAACAATTCCCCGTAAGTGTGACTCGTCACTTTAGGCCCTAAAGTTCCGTCCCAAGCAGCCAATTCGAAGGAAAAAAAATCTGATTTGGGCAAAAACTAAAGTGACCCTATCCATTTCTGGAGTTCACCTTGATATCGACCAACTACATAAAACCCATCCGGAGGGGAACGCTCCCAGGGTGCCACGAGGGAGTGCAAGAAGATCTCACAATGCAAACCAATGAAGGAGACCGTAGGACGTGTTGACACACACTCTTTACCCACTTACTATAAACACTCTCTCCGTCTACCTTGATATTGATTCATGCAAACACCATCCGAAGGGGGATGCTCCTAGGGCACCATAAGGCCAAGCATGAATCTCACGGCGTGAATATTCAGGGAGAAACGTAAGTGGAATCATTGACATATCATATATATCTCTTCTTCCCACTGAGTATTTTATAACATAGGGTTTAATTTACTTAGAAAAAACACGGCTAAGGATTTTAACTAAGTGACTTTTTAGGTTTGCCCAAGAGTAACTTTTACCTTGGAAAGTTGAGCAACTTTTGATCATCATTCATTAAACTCTTTAACGAAGTCTTTGATCAATTGACCTTTCTAGGTAGGTTCCCAGGCAGGGGTATTCTATTTCCGTCAGCTTAAGTATCCCAGCCTAAACAGAACCCGCCTTAGACAAAAGGTCTCTTATAGATAGATTTAATACAAATTTAATCTTTTATGCCAATCAATTTAATCCTATTAAACCGATTTAAAAGATTAATCTTCAGTATCTAATCCCATTAGAACCTTGAACTTAGGTCTATCTCAATCCAATTTTAAAACCCTTTTAAAACATGAGTTCACCTAAGTCCGCATGCAACACTTTTTTTTCTTTTTTTTTTTTTTTTTTTTTTTTTTTTTTTTTATCGATTTTAGTTCTAATTTCCATTATAATGCTTGTAATTTCATCATGCTAAAGACTATATTATAACACTTATAATATAAGATGCATGAATAATTGCATAACCTAAAGTGGGTTTTAAATCTATATGTCATACACTATGGCATATAAACCAACATACATCTCATGTATATAAAATAAAAGTTGATGAACTGAGATAGCCTCAAATCCTCAAACAAAAAAGATAACTATTACAAAGAACAATGAGTCTCTGGTTCAAATAGGTGAACTAGGTCTTGAACCGTCTGGGTGAAGAAATGCGTCTCTTTGATCGTGTACCAAATCCTTGTGATTGCCTAAACAAGAGAGTAAACCCTTTACTCAATTGTTTACCAACGCTTCCTGAGCCTAAACGATCGTTTAGGAATGATCGTGTACCTTTGACTATGTGATGAAGCATGAAGGCACGCAATCGTGTACCTTTGACTATACGGTGAAGCATAACTGTCTAAACGATCGTTGAGCAAGCACCAAGGTATCATATACTGCATGATTGTGTAGTCAGTGACTATGTAATGAAGCATGCTAACTACACGAGCGCACCTTTTATTAAACGATGAACATCAAATACTTTATACGATTGTCTACCTCCAACATCCATACGATCCGGAAACCAATGCTACGGGATAGAGTAAACACTTTACCCCATCGTTTAGCAGTAAATACTACATGATCGCGCAGAACTTTTCTACACAATCATTTAGCCAAATCTCAATGATCATTTACCTTAGGCTACACAATGCAATTGATAACGAGCAAAAATGCACGTTATTACTGTGCTAAGTTATTAAATAATGAAGGTTTGTGTTGATAAAATATGTTAGATTGCGACCAAAAATCATTAAGTTCATAACATTGCGGTCGCATGCATTCATCGCATAGAAAAAGTTAATTTTTGTATTTTTATGCAGAATATGCGTTGACATAGGCGAAAAGCGCGATCTCAAGAAATCAATGGTCGAGCGCAACATTACCATAAGGCTTTGTGGTGATTTGTGCTCGCAAACATCTGCTCAAGAAGGATTGCTGCATAGAGTCGGCGCAACTTGGTGGGCGCATCTGGGTGAAAGGCATAATTAATCACAATGGGACAGAAAGCTGATGACGGTCGAATTCGAATTAAGTTGACAAGCCGCTAACGATAACAAGTACACTCAGCTTTTCGGTGACAAATATTCGGCGCATCAATCAAAGAATTAAAGCCATCCCATCTGTGCAATCATAAGAGAGAAACCGCCTTTCACCCCAAAGCTCTATAAATATCGAAGGCAACCTTTAGAAAAGAAGTTCAGTGAGTTCGGATACTTAGATAATTTTTTTCATAGTTAGAATAGCCTTGTTCTTAGATTTTCTTTTATTTTAAGGCATAAGTGAGAGAAGCGAGATTGTACCGATAGATCGTTCTATGAACTTGGGAGAGTGCCGAAAGCTTCAAGATTAGAGAGAGGGCCAGCTTCTGCAGAAGCAGGAATATCTTTTGAATAGAATAGAGTTGACAGTGTAAAGGCCTTGGGAAGCAAGGGATTGCTACCAGGCTCTCTATCCTTAACTTCCATTTTCATTTTGTACTCAAACTTATTCATAGAAATGGAATTTACTTCTTAATATTTGTCACTCTCTGTTTATTATGCATGAGTAGCTAAATCTGTTGAATGGGTTGAGAAACACTTAGCTAACATAACTGGGGATCTTCATTCTATGCGATTATCTTGTATTATGTATGCTTCATTCGTCTATTAGAGATACTCGGGAGGGTAGTTTAAGGATAGGATCTAGGCTTGGAAAATTCAAGTTAGAATCTAGGCTCGGGAGAGTTAGATTAGAACGCATAATCAAGAGATAGGAGCTTAGGAATAAGTATTGTCTGCTATTAATGCATTGCATGCATCCTAGAGATAGGATATGATTATGTGTAGTCACCTTGTCTTTGTGTACATCTTGAATCATCGCATAGGAAAAGAGTAGAGACCTAGAAATAAGCTCTATGGACATTGTTGCATTCAACACATGCATCCTAGACTTAGGAGCACCGCAATTGCATTGGAAAATGATTTGTTGTTGCATGAGTGTAGCATGATTGCATAGTTCGACGCATTCCTAGGAAATGCTAGCTAAAGGCCTTCTCAACCCATTCCTCCGCATACTCAGTGTATCTACCGTAGAACTTTTCTCAAATCCGCTGCATTTATTTATTTTATCACCGCAAACAACAAACCAAAATACTATTGATTTATTTGGTTACCGCAAAGTCTTCTGAGAAATTACCACCACATATTGTTTTCCTAAGTTCCTAAGTTCAATCCTGGACATGCCAGAAAACTCAGTGGGGTTTATACTTGGATTCCACTGAGAAAACTTGTTGCTCAACGTATTTCCATCACAGCATTTCATTCCACATTTTCATCACATAAGATAACGCATCAACGATCGACCTTAGGTCTTCTTCCTCGATGAGAATCACATCTCCATGCTTCGAAACTTCATCATGATTGACTCAACAATTTCAAACACTTTGAATTACAGACTCGATTGCTTGTTAATTATGCCCAAAAAACACAGGGGCCCTTACAAATTAACACTTTATAAACTTAAAGAAAGCTTTAAACAGAGGCAATTAACCCATAAACATTCATCAACACATCCACAAACACATTTAACTCTTAAAAACAATGCAGAAACCTTAAAACCCACCACGACTATAAAAGAAGTTCAAAATAGAAATGGTATTTGGAATATCAGAACAACCTTGCTCTGATATGAATTCAAGGAAATCAAGCTTGAGGATTTCCATGAGAAGCGAAAGGATCGTTCCCAATTCCATTCAAATTGAACATAAAACAATTACAGTCTAAATGGAAACTAACAGGTCATGCACAAAGCAAAATTACAGCATGATTTAAGATGATACAAGGGATAGAGGATGCATACCTTTGAAGAACCATTCTTCATGAATCCCTTGATCAATCTACAAGCGTCCACAGCAACACGAACACAACGAACAGACTGCTACCAATAGCACGAACACAACGAACAGCCTCCATGAAACCAATCGAGTCACACTCAATTCACAAAGTGAATGAGGACACTACCATAATGGTTACCTTGGTATTCCCAGTATGAGAATCCAGGAGTTGTGGGCTCTATATGATCTTGGCTTGAGGAAGAGACTAGAGGACAATGATCGTGTAGATGATCAAGCAAGTGGGAGATGATACATTTTCTATCATATAGACGATATGCTTGATCGTGTAGTAAAGGAAACCTATCGTATAGACTTAGCCACTCGATCGTTTTGCTACGATCAGCTGAATGACTATCGTATATTCAAAGCTCCACGATCGTTTAGTCTCTCAACAACTATCGCTTAGTGAAACTCTTTCACTTGATAGCTTAATCCGTGAGTTCTTTTTGAAAGAGGCAACTCTCTAAAAATTAGTAAAACATTTTTCCTTTTATCTCACAGACCATAAAACCACCAATAACCTCCTACTCAATTGGTTATTAGAGAAAAAGAAGTTAATTACCACATAATTAATTTATTATAAATAAATATGATAACCAACTTACCATATTATATTTATAACCTATAGTTTTAATATTTCATCTCATGAAACATATAAACCATAATTCTTATTCTAATTTATGGTACTTAATGTAAATCATATTTACATTAATCCTTCACTTGATGTATCTCATACATCACACCAATTATATCTTATATAATTGAATTTACTCAATTTGAACACTTCAAACTAACCTCAAGAACTGATTCTCAACTTGAATCCATCGAGCTACCAAAGGGACCTTATAGACCTGTAGCTAGAAGCTCCAGCGGTACGTGAATAACTGACTAAACTCTTTAGTCATGGGATCTACCTTCTATTAACTGTCGGGTACTCCACTAAAGACCGACAACTGCACTCTTCTCACTATAGATATATTTCTGTATCCATATCAACCAATCAACAGTGCGATAACCCTTCACAGATCGCTCGTAAGTACAATTGGGCCAATTTATCATTTTGCCCCTGTAGTTACATCTAACTCCTTAGTACCACTGATTCCTCTAATGAACAATAAGTCATAGTTCTACTATGACTGGGTCCTGTCTTCCAAAGAGACGATGTGGCCACAATATTCAAGACTCGAAATCAGCCTTTAAGGGAGCAATCTATCTACTTACCCCTTGCTTTGAGGAATGAGTGAATTCCATCTTGTGTAACTAATTTCCCAGCTCCTCAATCAGACAAATCCCCAAAAAGGTAGGCTTGTTGAGTTGGCAATCTGGCCACTCTTACCCATACTTATCAAAGAACCGCCCTCATAGGTAGAAGTTCCTAAAACACTCAGGATTAAGGTCATGTCACCTATTATCGTTTAAGTGAGATGTAAGTCTCAAGTATCAACGGCGTTATATAAAGAGACTAATCATCTCGTGGTCCAATCTTATACAAACTCTTTGTATAGGACATCCCCGCTCGCATGTCTCCACATGAATGGTCAGGATCAGACCATCTGTAGTAGTTCACAACACTTGTAAACCTCTACAAAGTGGGTCGTGTCTGTAATGTCATAAGGATAAGGTATCCCTCTTTTATCCTTATACTACAGACCTTTTAAGTTATTATTTAAGGCATGATCCACTTGTATATCTCATATACATGCTTAAATTTACATATAATAACTATGGGTCTTTGTTTATTGGATATGAGTAAATGTAAATAAAATAACTCTTATTTTATTTATAATAATGTGTACAAAGTTTACAAACTACGAGACTCCGAGAGAATTAGGACACCAATCCCAACAGCTGCTATATACTCAAACTTTATGGTGGAGTCAGCAATACACCCTTGCTTGGTGCTCCTCAAAACTATTGTTCTTCTACTAAAAGTGAACACTGATCCTGATGTAGATTTCCTAGAATCCTTATCAGTTTGGAAATCAACATCCGTGTATCCTATAAGGATCAAATCCTTAGAACCATGCACAAGCAAGTAGTCCCTCATTCTCCGTAGATACTTGAGGATGTTTTTAACAGCGGTCCAGTGATCAAATCCTGGATTAGATTAATATCTACTTACTATCCCCACTGCATAGTAAATGTCAGGTTTAGTACATAACATCGCATATATCAGGCTGCTAACGATCGGTGCGTAGGGGATCCATCTCATTTCCTTAACCTTTTGAGGTGTCTTAAGACATTGTTCCTTAGACAATAAAACTCCATGTTTGAAAGGGAGTAAACCTCTTTTGGACTTCTGCATCGAAAATTTGACAAACATATTGTCAATGTACGATGCTTGAGACAGAGCTAGTGATTTTTTCTTTCGATCTTTTAAGATCTAAATTCCCAGAACAAACTAAGTCTCTCTCAAATTCTTCATTTGGAATTGGGTCACTAGCCAGTTCTTAACTTTAGTCAATAGACCTACATCATTCCCAATGAGTAGGATATCGTCTACATACAATACTAGAAAAGATACTGAATTGTTGATGATTCTCTTGTATATACAAGACTTATAAAAATTTTGATCAAAGTCATAAGATTTAATCATAGTATCAAATCTTATATTCCAAGATCAAGAAGCTTGCTTCAATCCATAGATGGATCGATTAAGCCTGCAAACCTTTTACTCTTGACCTTGGGTTATGAATCCCTCAGGTTGCTCCATACAAATAGTCTCCTCAAGATTGTTATTCAGAAAGGTAGTCTTGACGTCCATTTTCTAGATCTCATAGTCATAATATGAGACAATGGACAAGAGAATCTGGATAGACTTTAACATGGTAACAGGCGTGAAAGTCTCATAATATGGACTTTCTCAACTTTGGTATAACCCTTTGCCACAAGACTATTATTAAAGGTTTCCACCTTCCCATCAAGACCCCATTTTCTCTTATAGATTCATTTACAACATATAGGTTTTATCCCATTAAGTGATCTACAAGATCCCAAACAGAATTGAAGTACATAGACTCTATTTCGAGATCCATAGCTTTGATCTACTCATCTTTGTCAACATCCTCCATAGCCTTCTTGGAAAACAATGGATCCTTAACATCTTCGTTAGCTACAATAGCTAAGATTTAATTTAAACCCATGTAATGGGCATGTGGGTTCGTAACCCTCCCACTATGTCGAGGTTCCCTCAACACTTGAGGTGGATTTGACCTACTAGATGATCCAACTTTGACAACTCTTGTTGAGGTGTTGGGTTTTTCAACAACTCTTGTTGAAGGTTCAATAGTTTCTTTGAAAATATTCATTCAACACATCTTACAACTCTTGTTGAAGGTTCACTGTAGATATATTTCTGTCCACTTGATTTAATCATAATTAGTAAGTCGACCCTTCACTAGTTGTTTGCAATAACGACTGGGTCTATTGTTGTTTTACCTCTGAAATTACATCTTGCTCTTTAAGTCTAACTGATCCTCTAACGAACAAAAGGTTTGTGATCCAATCACTAATCCGAGTCCCACTCGGACCAATGAGAGGGTGGGACCCTTTGTTCAAGACCTGAAATCGGTACTTAAGAGAATAACCTCTCTACTGTAGAGATGGGTAGAAGTGAATTCTGTCTTACACCCTATGTCCCCAGCTATCTACCCGATCTTACCTCTGAAATGGGAGGCTTATTGAGCCGGCGTTGTTGAACCAACTCTCACCTATGCAAATCTAAGGATAATCCCAAATAAACAAGGGTTCACTGATAGCACAAGATTAAGGTCGAGTTACCAAGGTCATCGATTTGAAACAGTCAGTCTTAAATAGTAAACGACATTATAAAGTAAGAGTGACTTATTTATTGGTACTAGTATTATACATACTCTTTTCATAGGACACCCTCACTCACATGTCTCCACGTGAACGATTCAGGATCACATCGTTTGTACTAGATACAAAGTGGGTCGCATCCTATAGTGTTACCAGAATAAGGTACCCAACCTTATTTATATACCATAGACCGTTTTGACTATTTACTCAAACTTAATCATCTTTATATCCCTACATAAATTCCAAGTATTCATGTAATAGGCCTGGATCTTAGTTTATTGGATTTAGTCTTTACAAGTGCAATTTACATACTAAACAATCATTTTATTGAATAAATGTCAATAACATCTTTATTGCAAATAGAATATGTTTGACATTATAAACTGCAAGTCTTAGGACATACAACCCAAATTAAATAAATGTTATTTAATTGTGTGAATTAATTAAATAAGTGTTATATAATTAATTGTGATTAAATAATTGTTATTTAATTAATTAATTGTGGAA
This sequence comes from Benincasa hispida, assembly GCF_009727055.1. Classification (NCBI taxonomy): domain Eukaryota; kingdom Viridiplantae; phylum Streptophyta; class Magnoliopsida; order Cucurbitales; family Cucurbitaceae; genus Benincasa; species Benincasa hispida. The sequence continues at coordinate 57,334,563 of NC_052350.1, read as the reverse complement.
AAGGGAAATAGTCCTTCTCTATATAAAACATTCAATATGGCTCTTTTGGGGCATGAGTTTAATTGTGTAAATTTTTCCTAAACCACAAAGAAAATCCTCTCTACTCTTCAAAAGCCTTTTCTCCTCTCACTCTCCCAATAGTTGGATACCACTTATCCCTCTATTGGGATCCTAAAAAATAACGAGGTTACTCTCGTGGTAGTGTTCGAGATTGTTCAAGAATCATTCGTGATCAAGATCGTTGGAACTTCAAGAGGTTTGTTCGTGAAGCTTAGGAATCTAAAAATGTAAGAATTGTTCTAATCTTTTCCCAAAGCATGCTAACTTACATGTTTATATTCTTTTAGTTTAATGAATTTGTCTATGTAAAAATGGAATTGCAGAATGCAAGGCATTCTCATAAACACTTTCACTACGGGATCCGATCCTTTCATTTAATTACCTCAATACCCTTTATGATCTACTAGTGAGACCTAATGGACCTACAGATCAGAAGCTCCAACGATATGAAATTAATTGGCTAAACTCATTAACCAAGTTAATCAATATTCATTAATTGTGGGTACACTCCAATATAGACCCACAGTTGTACTCTTTTCACTGCATATATATTTATGTGTCCACAAATATTGACTAATGCAAGTTAATCCTTCACGAGTGTTCACAATACTAGCTAGGTTAAATTACCGTTTTATCCCTGAGTTACCTCTATATCCTTAAGTACTAGTGCTCCTCTGATGAACAACATGTTTATAATCATTAAAAAAAAAAAATCATCTCGGGCCAATGAGAGAGTAGGACCCTTTTGAATGGTCCACTGCGAAGGTGGGATCATCCCAATTTACTTTTTATAGAATAAAATTACAAAACATTCAAATTTATGATAAACAGTATAATTTACAGCATTTTTATCGAGGAAAAAGGGAAGAACAACAACTTAGCCTTGAAGAACCAGTTCTTCATGGGATCCTTCCTTTCGATCATGAACTCTTCGTCTAGATATCGATCTCCAAAAACTGAATTCCCAAATGGCCACTACCAGAAGAGAACCTCCTGTATTCTCCTTAGGGGATGAGAATGAGCAGGAGTGGTGGGCTATGCTAAGACTTTTAGGAAGAGGTTGAGGAATTTTAGAGAGGAAGAAGAAAAAATAAATTCTTCTCTTTGTTCTTGGGAGATTACCAAAGAGATCACAGAGAGAATCTCACATCTTTAAAGAAGTCGAAGAAGACGTCAAAATTAAACTACCCATTCTATACACACGTCTGATTGAGAGAAAACTAAGGGGAGGGAGTTGTAACACCCTCCCTTTAATTTTAAAATTAAATTAAAAATAAAATTAATTTAATTTAATTAGTGATTATATATATATATATATATAATAACTAACCTATTATATGTATATATAACTATATGTTATATCAAATATAACACATAATCTATAGTTATCATATTGTATCAAATACAATATAACCTATAATTTTATTTCTCTGAATAATGCATGATATTTAATATAAATAAAATTTATACTAAATTGAATTATATGAATCACATTCAATTACTTAATTCTTCTCAAAATAAACTTCATACTATACTGTATCAAATACATTATATTGATTATATCACATATAATTAATTCAAATTAATTATATCACATATAATCAATTCAAATTGAGTATATCACATATAATTAATTTAAATTAATTATATCATATATAATTAATTACGTCAATTAATTTGAATAATTCAAATTAATCCAAAAATAATTCTCAATAATCCCCGTTGAGTTATAGAGGAGACCTTATGAACCTATAGATTGAAGATCTAATTGTACTTGAATAATTAATTAAACTCCTTTAATTAAATTATTGAACATCTATTAACTGTCGGTCGCTCCATCAAAAATCGACAACTGCACTCTTCGCACTATAGATATATTTCCGTGTCCATTGGATATAACTAGTCAATGGTACAATGACACTTCACAAATTGCTCGTAAGTACCGCTGAGCCAAAAATAACGTTTTGCCCCTATAGTTACATCTAACTCCTTAAGTATCACTGATCCCTCTAATAAACAATAAGTTATAGTCCAACTATGAAAAAATCCCTTTCAAGCCAAAAAAAGGTGTGGCACATTGTGCAAACCCTGAATTAGTCCTTAAGGGAGTAATTTATCTACTTACACCGACATCAGGGAATGAGTGAATTTCATCTTGTGTAGTTGTGTTCCCAACTCCCCAATAAGACGAATCCCCAAAATGGTAGGTATATTGTGTTGACAATCTAGCCACTCTCACCTATGCAAATCAAAGGACTGCCTTCATAGGCAGGAGTTCACAACTCACTCAGGATTCAAATCATGTCACCTATTGTCATCTTCGTGGAATGTAAATCTCTACTATTAACGGCGTTATATAATGAGACTAGTCATTTCGTGGTTCGGTCTTATACAAACTCTTTATATAGGATATCCCGACTCACATGTCTTCACATGAATGATTAGGATCAGATCATTTGTAGCACTTTACAACAATTATAACATCTACAAAACCGGCCATATCCGTAGTGTCACCAGGATAAGGTACCCAACCTTATCCATCTACTACAGACCGTTTAGATTATCATTTAAACATGATACACCCATATGTCTCTAAATATATGTTTAAATTACATAAAATAACCTATTATTTTTGTTTATTGAATTGAGTGCATGCTCACAAAATAACAATTATTTTAATAAAAATAATTTGTTTATACAGAGTTTACAAACTACGAGAATACAAGAAAGATTTAGGACACCAATCCCAACACCTTTATTCAAGTCCTGGAGATGAACACTCATCTACTTACCCTAAAGTCGGAAAGGAGTGAATTCCATCTCATGAAATTATGTTTCCAGCTCCCCACTCGGTCTTGTCCCCAAAATGGTAGGCTTATTGAGTCCACGAATTGAACGCTCTCGCTCATACAAATCAAAGGAAAATCCCTCGTGAACAGGAGTCCATAATTCACCCAGGATTGAGATTAAGTTGCCTATGTCATCCTAGTGAAATAGAAACCTAACTAGTCAACGGACTTACATCTAAAGGTTATTATTTTGTGGTCTGGTCTTATGAAAACCCTTTGCATAAAATACTCTCACTCGCATGTCCCCTACATGAATGTGTTGGATCATTGCGTTTATATCAAATACAAAGTGGGTCGTATCTATAGTGTCACCAGGATAAGGTACCTAACCTTATCCATCTACCATAGACCCTTTAGGCTATATCTTGAACACTGATCCCCGTATGTCTCTACATACAATTCTAGATTATACAACAGTATAGAATGTTAGTTTATTGGATTAGGGTTATTTAGGCAAGATAAATACAAAATAGGCAATAATTATTTATTGCAATAAACATTAATAACACTTTATTAATGATCGGTCAAATGTTACATTTACTATCTATGAGTTTTAGGGCATAAAACTCAATATCTCTATGGTGCTAAATGCAAGATTCATATTATTCAACCAAATAATTTTTTATAAAACACAAAAGGAAGACCTCAACAAAGTTCATGATATAAAACAAATTTAGAGACAACGACATCCAATTGCTTCCGCTGCGGGGAATTCCAATCCCTTCAATTGGTACTAAGGTCAGGTTGAGTCTCTAAGTTTCATTTTCGAACTTTAATTCAAAGTTTTGGTGAGTAAATGTTATATATTTTGAATGTTGAAAGTTCTGTTTTTGCCCATTGGATGTTTTCGAGATTGACATTAGAGTATGCTCTAGGATACATGTTTCACCAATTTACATTGAACCATCCAATGTGCCAAAACAAAACATAACATTCAATGTGCAAAAACAGAACATTCAACACTAAAAATGTAGAACATTTACCCACCAAAACTCTGTATTAAAGTTTGAACACGAAATTTAGAGGCTCAACCTAGCTCGAATACTAATTGAAATTATTGGAATTCCCTGTAGCGAAAGCAATTGGATGTTGTTGTCTCTAAATTTGTTTTACAGAGCATTCAAAATACAGAGTGATGGAAACTAAGGATAAACAAGACCAAAGCATGCTATTACTATGAAAATACGGAGAGAAGAAAGGAAAGGAATATCACATACCCTTGAAGTTATGTCTTCTCGCTTCCTATCTATAGTATGTCTTCTTCTCCGATCTCACGAACCCGGCACCACGAACTACACGTATAGGATGAAGAGGACACTACCACGAGGTCTTCCTCGTTATTCTCAGGGATGAGAATCGTGCAAAGTTTTATGGTTTTGCACTTAATGTTGGTAAGAAGGGAAGAAGGAGATCTTGAGAGATTTTTTTTTTTAGAGACCAAGAGGAAGAAAAAGATTGTATCTCTCTCTCCCATTTTTTTTTTTTACGTGAAATCAGAGGTTGGGGGCTGAGGGAGTTATAACTCTCTCCCCTTTTAATTTTAAAATTCAAATTCAAAACAATTTGAATTTTAATAATAATATAAATACATATATTAACTAACTTAATATATAAAGGTTAAATTATATGTTATATCACATATAACATATAACCTATAGTTTATATTATATCATATATAATATATCCTATAGTTTTTATATATAAATCACATAAATCAATATTTGAATCACATTCAAATAAAAATCTCTCTCTATATAGTTTTAGTACGAATCATATTCAAACTTTAATATATAGTTTCTATATGAATCATATTCATATCATTAATATTTAAATCATACTCAAACATTTATTTTTCTCCTAAAACTATATAAATTTAATATGAATCATATTCACATGAATTTTAACATATAGCTTCTATATGAATCATATTTACATAGTAATATTTGATCATATTCAAATATTCATTTCTCTCATAAAACTATATAGATTTAATATGAATCATATTTATGGTTATTATAGGAATCTCATTCATATAATAAATACTTGAATCATATTCAAATAGTTATCTCTCTCATAATGTATCAACATACATTATTCATTATTTAATTGTTTCTTATACAATTAATTCCTTTTATTTGATTTGAACAATTCAAATTAAACCAAAAATTGTTATTATCATTAGTTCTTATTGAGCTAACAAGGGGGCCTTATAAACCTATATATTGAAGCTCCAATAATACTTGATTAATTAGTTAAACTCTATAATTAAATTAATCAACCTTTATTAATTGTCGATCACTCTACTAAAGTCCGACTGCACTCTTCGTACTATAGATACATTTTTGTGTCCATTGGATATAACCAATTAACGGTGCATTGATCTTTCACAAATTACTCATAAATATAGTTAGTTCAGATTACCGTTTTACCCCTGTAGTTACATCTAATTTCTTAAGTATCATCGATCTCTCTAATGAACAATTAGTATAGTCTAACTATAATAGAATCCCTCTCAGGCTAGGAGAGGGCGAAGTACCTCATTGTTCAAACCCGAAGTCATTCCTTAATGGAGTAATTTATCTACTTACCCTAACAATAGGGAATGAGTGATTTTCTTCTCGTGTAGCTATGTTCCCAACTCTCTAATCAGAAAAATATCCAAAATGGTATACTTATTGAGTCGATGAATCTAGCCACTCTCACTCATACAAATCAAAGGACCGCCCTCATAGGTAGGAGTTCACAGCTCATTCAGGATTCAGGCCAAGTCACCTATGGTCATCTTAGTGAAATGTAAGTCTCTTCTACCAATGGTGTTATAAAGAAAGACTATGCATTTCGTGGTCAAGTCTTATACAAACTCTTTTTATAGGATACCTCCACTTACATGTCTCCACATGAATGATCACGATCAGATCATTTATAGCATTTTACAATAACTATAATAACTACAAAGCAGGTCGTATCAGTAGTGTTACCAGGATAAGACACACAACCTTATCCATGTACTACAGACTATTTAGATTATCACTTAAACATGATCCACCTATATGTCTCCACATACATATTTAAGTCACATCAGACAATCATGGATCTCTGTTTAATAAATTATTGCATATAAAACTAACCAACCATTGATTCAAATAACATATAACAACGAGGCTTTAGGGCATACATCCCAACACGTGAAGCATATTTTGTAAACTATTTACTTACATTACCTAATGTCTTGTGTTTTTTCAGGTTAGGATGTTGAGTACAGTCTCATTGTTTATCATATCTAAGCTATCTTTTTCAAGTTTTGAGACATGTGAAATTCTTTTAATATTTTTATTGCTAGTATTGTTTTGCTCTCTTATTATAATGTATCTACAGATATTTGACACCAAAGACTTGGACACTATCAACTAAAGTCATATCAGTCTATTTAACCAAGTTATGCTGGTGTATCCTAAGAATTTGAATAACTTGCTTGCTAAATCCCAACAGGCAAGTAGTTTAAAGATGATGACTTTCTACAGGCCCTTATGGGAATAATCATTCTTTAATATGGGCAATTATTTTATGGGGTAAAGAGATTTTTAGTTAGCGGTATAAATGGAAAATGAGTAACAATGCTCATATTAAAATGGATTCAGATCCTTGGATTTGTAAAGAAGGTAATTTTAGATCAATGTGAGTTAGCAATGAGCTTAAAAAATAGGAGGGTGAAAAATTTATAAGACGAGGAATGCTAGAGCGTTTCTTTAATGTCCCTTCTGGAAACCGCCAGTCAAAGGATTGTTGGGTTTTATGTCCTAAAACTCATATATAGTAAATGTAATTAATTGACTGTCATCAATAAAGAGTTCTCAATGTTATTTCAATAAGAGTTATTGATTGTGTTGTATTAGTTTTGTCTTAATAACCCTAAATCCAATAAACTAACATCCTAGGTTGTGTTATAGGTCTTGAACAGTATGTGAAGACATATGGAGATCAATGTTCAAGATACAACCTAAAAGGTCTATAGTGTAGGGATAAGGTTAGATACCTTATTTTGGTGACACTATGGATATGACCCACTTTGTATTTGATATAAACGCAATGGCCCAACGCATTCATGTAGGTGACATGCGAGTGGGGATATCCTATGCAATTAGTTTGCATAAAACTGGACCACAAAATAGTAACCACTAGATATAGCTCCGTTGACTAGTTAGGTTTTTATTTCAATAGGATGACTTAGACAACTCGTCTTAATCCTGAGTATATTATGGACTCCTGTTCACGAAGGATTGTCCTTTGATTTGTATAGGTGAGAGTGGCCAGTTCCTCAACTCAATAAATCTACCATTTTGGAGACAAGATTGAGTGGAGAGCTAGGAACATAATAACACGAGATGGATTTCACTTCTTCCCACCTTTAGGGTAAGTAGATGACTGTTCCCTTAAGTGGTGTCTCTAAGACTTGAACAAAGGGCTCTACTCTCTCACTGGCCCAAAAGGGGTTTTTGTTTAATGGTTGGACAATAAACTAGTAGTTTATTAGAGGAGCACTGATACTTAAGGATATAGAGGTAACCCATGGGTAAAACAGTAATTTGACTCAGTTAGTGTTACGAACACTTGTGAAGGACTAATTTGTTGTTATTAGTCTATATTCGTGGACACGAAAATATATCTGCAATGAGAAGAGTGCAATTGTGGGCCTTTAGTAGAGTGTACCCATAGTTAACGAATATTTATTAATGTGGTTAATGAGTTTAATCAATTAATCTTATATCGTTGGATCTTCTAGGTCCCCTTCCTAGCTCGTAAAGGGTATTGAGGTAATTATGTCTTGAATAAAATTTGAAATTTTCAAATTCACTTAGGAAAATAGTATAAGGTATGGTAATACATTATAATATAAATTTTATATTTTAATTGAACTTTATAATATAAATTTAATTTTGGATATGATTCAAAATTAATTTATGAGAGAAATAAATATTTGAAGGAGTTCAAATATTAATTTCATATGAATTGGATTCACGTTAAAACTATAGGTTAAAATTAATGCATATGCACATTAAAACTATAGGTTGTGAGAGAAATACAATTGAATATGATTCAAATGTAGGTTAAATTAAATATATGATATTTAATTTGATAATTAATTAATAAGAGAGAGATGTCCATTTAAATATGATTTAAATGAAATTATTAATTGAATTGGATTTAATTAATTATTTCAACTAATTATTATTTATTTGATTTAATTTGTTAAATTAAATAATAATAAAACTAAAAATAACTCACGTATGAAGGAGTTATCAGAACGTGGAGCATTGTCCACTTTTACCACTCTCTTTCTCCAATAAACTCTCACACCTTATATATCTGTAAAGGTGAATTATATATATATATATATATAAAGAAAGGCTTATTTAGAAATAATAGCTCTAGAATTCTCTTAAAAATATTACATCATTCTTGTGATTTTGAATCCCAAAAATTTGAGATTGGTTCCCATAAACCAATAGCCTCATTTTCTTAGAGAATAGGAAGATTCACAAACATTAGTGTTCACATTTTTTTTGGTCACTACACAATACAAAGGGGTTCGTAATTTCCAACCCAAGGAGAATTGGTGATTTCATCTAAGTTGTCAATGAGAGTAAGTGATGACATTCCCTTCTCTATAAAATTAAATCACCAAAAGATAAAGCATGTTTAACCTGAATTATACAATAGGTTGAGAATTTTTCTGTTCATATTTTATATGTTTTGCCAGTGTACTGGTATTTTAAATTCTAAAATTAATTACGAGTTGATTCTTGTTCTTCTACTGCATTAGGGGTTCTATCCCTACAAGGATGAGATTATCTGAAGTATAGATAATTAAGACATCTTTTCTGTCAAAAGTACTTATCATCTAGCCAGTCATCTCTATTCCTCCCAAAAGGAGGCCTTCCTCTAAGAGCTAAGAGTTGAGTCTGGAAGATTATAATAACTTCATTCCACACAAAAAAATATTCAAAAGCATGAAATTGACTTTAACATATTATTTGTTTGTGTTACAGGCGATCAAAGAAGTCTCTGCTAGTCATGCTTTGTGGTTGTGTACTTTTTCTCTTTGAATGAGAGGTTGAATATTTTCCTATGTTGAATATTTTCCTATCTTACTTGGCTCATTTGCCTCTTGTAGGGAAGAAAGGTCCACAGTGGACTAGGAGTAAACTGAGAACTAAAGAGATGTATAAGATGACTATTGCCTTATGGAACCTTTTAAAATTTCATAAACCAATTTCTAACTTTGGAACTAGAGACCAAGACCGATTTTGGCTGCATGTGCAAGATGATTGACTTATCTTGTTGTGGATCCTGCTAAAGAAGCCAATGTGTTGAACCCCCCGACCCCGATGTGTGGTTACAGGAAGCTCAATGTAGATGATAAAGGGTGAAGGTCCTTGAGCAGAAACAGGGATCAGACCCAAATTCCAAATTTTACAAATTAAAAAATGTTAAAAAAAGTAACCCCCCCGATGTGTGGTTACAGAAAGCTCAATGTAGATGATAAAGGGTGAAGGTCCTTGAGCAGAAATGAGGATCGAACCCAAATCCCAAATTTTACAAGTTTAAAAATGTTACAGAATAATACAGAATAATATGCATTTAATGATAAAATACAACATGCTGAAAAAACAATTAAGAAAAAGAAATAAGGAGACAAAAACTAACCCATGAAGAACTTTCTTTTCGTAATTCCTTTTCTCTAGAATTGCAACGAACTCAAAACCCAAATGGCCACCACCACTTGATTTCCTTTGTATTCTCTAGGATGAGAACCCACAAGCTTTATGGGTTTTGTGTTTTTGGAGAGGGAAAGAGATTTATTTTGAGAGGAAGAAGAATAACATCCTGAGAACTTTTCTCAAAGAGAATTCTTTTAGAGAGGATTCTCTATAAAAACAAAATGGGAAAGAAGATAATGGTTATGCACTACATTTTCCCACTTTCACGTAGTATAGAGAAAAAGGGAAGGGAGTTCTCCCAAAATTATTTTTCAAATAAAAGAAATTAATTAAAAAATAATTTTAATAAAATATTAATATATATTTGTATGATAACCATTTTATCATATAATATATATATTAAATATATGTTATATCAAATATAACATATAACCTATGGTTTAATATTGTATCCAATACAATATAACGTATAGTTTAATTCTCTCAAATTAACGATATTTAATATAAATCTCATTTATATTAAATTTAATTATATGAATCAAATTCGCATAAATAATATTTGAATCATATTCAAATATTTATTTCCTCTTAAATAAACTTTATATTATAATGTATCAAATACATTATAGTAATTATATCATATACAACTAAATTAAAATAAAATAATTATATCACATATAATTAATTCTCTCAATTAATTTGAACAATTTAAAGTAATTTAAAATTGATTCTCATTTAATTCATATTGAGCTACAGAGGGGACCTCATGGACCTGTAGATTGAAGCTCCAATGGTACTTGAATAATTAATTATACTCCTTTAATTAAATTACTCAACATTCATTAATTGTTGGGCACTCCACTAAAGACCGATAGTTGCACTCTTCGCACTACAGATATATTTCTGTGTCAATTGGATATAATCAGTCAACAACGCAATGTCCCTTCACAAATTGCTCGTAAGTACAGCTAGGCCAAAATTACTGTTTTGCTCCTATAGTTACATCTAACTCCTTAAGTATCACTGATCCCTCTAATGCACAATAAATCATAGTCAAATTATGACCAAACCCTCCTCGGGCCAAGAAAGGGTGTGGGGCTACATTGTTTAAGCCCCGGAATCAGCCTTTAAGAGAGTGATTTATCTACTTGTTGCAACCTCGAGGAAGAAGTGAATTTTGTCTTGCGTAGCCATGTTCTCAGCTTCCCAATCAGACGAATCTCCAAACTGGCCACTCTCACCCATACAAATCAAAGGATCACCCTCATAGGTAGGAGTTCACAACTCACTCAGAATTCGGTCATGTCACCTATGGTTATCCTAGTGAAAAGTCTCTATTATGAACGGTGTTATATAATGAGTCTCGTCATTTCGTGGTTTGGTCTTATACAAACTCCTTTGTATAGAAAAACCCCACTCACATGTCTCCACCTGAATGATCGAAATCAGATCATTTAATTCATAGCACTTTACTGAAAGAGTTAAATAACATGCAGCGGAAGTATCAAGGATTCATAAGCATTCAAATTCATTAACTTTGGCAAAAACTAAAGCATGCTCTTCTAAAAAATGGGTTTTCAGAACATACCTTTGATGAACTCTCCAAGAAAATGTTTGTATAGCTGTTGTCTTCACTTGATATCAACGTGAACCACCTCAAAGCCTTCCCTATTATGTTCTTGGAGCTTTAGGCAGAGTTGTGGGTCTCAAGAATAGCTTGAAGAAGTGAAGAAGGAAGAAGAGCTCACAGCAGCCGATTGAAGAAGACAGTTTCTTCTTCACAGAAAATTTTCTCTCAAAATTCTGCATTATCCTTTCTCCAATGACTCCAATATTCTTTATGTAGTAGATAAACATGCAAAGAAATGGAGTGCATGGCTTGAAGCTCATGCTTGGAGAATCAATGTAGAAGCAAGAAGAGCTCACAACAGCCGATTGAAGAAGACAGTTTCTTCTTCACAGAAAATTTTCTCTCAAAATTTTGCATTAACCTTTCTCCAATGACTCCAATCTTCTTTATGTAGTAGATGAACATGCAAAGAAATGGCGTGCATGGCTTGCAGCTCATGCTTGGAAAATAAATGTAGAGAGGATAATGGTCTTTGTGTGAGCATGAAGATGAAGCTAATAGAGAAAATTGAATCCCCATTTTGTGCAACCATGCAAAACCATTTTTCCATTTTCTTTTAAACAAAAAAAATGATTTTAAAACCATTTTAATACAAAATTATTTTCTTAAATTAATTTAATATCAAATATTAAATTATTTTTGGACAATAATCATCTTCATATATTTAAATCAAATTTAAATATATTTTCTCTTGTTCCATTTAATTTGAACGTTTCATATATTTAAATTAAACGTTTAATTTGATAATATATTTTCTCTTGTTCCGTTTAATTTGAACGTTTCAAATTAATTTCTCAAGCTACCCTAAAGCTTATCCATTTGCGAGCTAGTAGGGGGACATCACGGACCTGCAGATCATAGGCTCCAACGATTCGATATTAATCGGCTAAACTCATTAGACCGATCTAACCTTCATTCGTTAACTAATGGGAAACTCCACTATAGCCCATAGTTGAACTCCCCTCACTGTAGATATATTATGTTCACTTAATAACTATAATCAGTAAGTCGATCCTTCACAAGTTGTTCGTAATCACAGCTACGTCAAAAATACCGTTTTACACCTGTGACTACATCTTGTTTCTTAAGTTCCAACTAATCCTCTAATGAACAATTTTGATTCATAATCTCTATGAATCAAATCTTTTCTCTATCATGAGAAGGCGGGGCCCCGTTTGTTCAAGACCTGGAGTCAGTACTTAAGAGAACAACCTATCTGTTAATCCTAAATAGGGTAGGAGTGAATTCTATCTTACAAGGCTATGTCCTCAGCTATTCATCCAGTCTTATCCCCAAAATGGTAAGCTTATTGAGCAGTGCTGTTGGACTACTTTCACCGTCAGATCAAAAGATAATCCCGAACAAACAGGAGTTCATAGCTAGCTTAGGATTAAGATTGAATTAACCTAGGTTATATAATAAATGAAATAGTCAGTTTTAACAGTAAACGGTCGTTATAAAGAAAAGTGACTATTTTCGTGATCCAGTCTATATGCGAACTCATTGCATATGATGCCTTCACTCTCATGTCTCAACATGAATGATTTGTGGATCACATCGTTTGTAGCACCTTACAACTTCTTGTAACAACTGTAGAGTGGGTCACATCCAATAGTGTTACCAGGATGAGATACCCAATTTCATCCATATACTTATTAGACCATTTAGGCTATATACTATCAACTTGATCTTGTTTATGTCACTACATAAAGTTACAGTATTCAAAATATAGCCAATGATGCGTTTATTGGGTTTTCATAATAAGATGCAAAATCAACCAGTCATTATTATTGATAAAATAGAATGTTCAACACGAACTGCGAGTTCTAGGACATTCCCAACAATCTCCCATTTGGACTAAAACTCCAGTGAAAACAAAAATATACAATATGATGTTGAGATACATAATGGAAAAAATACAATAAACTAGGGCATCTACAATACCATAGACATTCTCCCATTTGCCCTAGATTACACTACTCGGAGTCCTAGTCCAACTAGGGGGCCGTTGAAAACTTTAGCCGAGAGGACTTGGTGAATGGATCAACAAGGTTGTCTTCAGAGGCTATCTTTGTGACGAGCACATCTTGTAACATCCCGAATTTTTCATTATTCAAATTCTGTATTTTCGTAAAATTTGAGGACAATTTTGTTAATTTCGAAGTTCAGTTTTGTTTAAAGGGGAGATTTTGATTTATGTCACATTAATTTAATTTTAAGTTAATGTTGAGAATTTAAATTTATATTGGGGAAGTTAATTTGATTTTGATTTTGGAATTTGAAGTGAAAAGGGAAAGAGTTTTAAGAATATATATATCTGTCTCTTATACACATCTAGATGTGTATAAGAGACAGAAGTAATCTTACCACTGGAACTGCCCACGGGCCAGGCTTTAGTTGTATGCTAGCATGATGAGTGTATGTTATGGTAAATGTTAGCATGTTGATTGATAGTATGACCTGAATCAAAGTATGTTCTGGCATGAGTTCTGATTTGTTTACATATACACCTAGGCACTTGATTGTTAGTATGAGGTGGTATATGCTGTCTCTTATACACATCTAGATGTGTATAAGAGACAGTTGATTGATAGTATGATCTGAATCAAAGTATGTTCTGGCATGAGTTCTGATTTGTTTACATATACACCTAGGCACTTGATTGTTAGTATGAGGTGGTATATGTTTCCATATGTTGGTATCTGATTTGCTGATGTTGAGACATACTTGTATGTTGTGGAACTATGATGTTAAGGTATACATGAATGTTGTAGAATATGTTGTTGAGGATTATGTGTATGTGGCAGAGTTATGGTATCAAGGATTACATGTGTGTCATAGATTCGTACGGTGTTGATTTTTGAATGTTGAGACTGTGTGAATGTCCTCACTGATTAGTTAGATGCACACCAGTTTGTGTTTCATGCAGGATTCACTAGTTTTGTGTTTCCTTCGGGATTTACAAGTTTGTGTTTCCTTCGAGATTCACCAGTTGTGTTTCCTTCGAGATTCACCAGTTTGTGTTTCCTTCAGGATTCACTAGTTTGTGTTTCCTTCGGGATTCACCAGTTTTGTGTTTCCTTCAGGATTCACCAGTTTTGTGTTGCCTTCCGGATTCACCAGTTTTTGTTTCCTTCGGGATTCACCAGAGGTAGTGGGCATACTTAACTATAGTAGGATATGACTCAGTCTCTTACCTGTTTCATGTGTGTATATGTGCCTTAGTTGGGTATCTAGAGGACATAGATGCCTAGCCTGACCCCAGTGGTGGGGTTACTTACTGAGTATTTCATGCTCATTCTTTCTTATGTTGATGTTTTAGGTAAAGGTAGAGATGCACCGGCGATGGTGCAGCGGAATTCTTGATCGTACAACTGGGATTAGTTTTTACGCTTCCGCATCATGAAATTTAGAGTCCTTACAATCTCCCGGATGAGATGGTACTTTCGTTCAATGTGTTTTCCATGCTTGTCACTCATGGGTTCCTTTGAGATAGCAACTACACCACTGTTGTCAACATATAGTATGATAGGTAGGTGCATATTTGGAACGACTTCCAAATCAGCTAAGAACTTGCGTAGCCATACTGTTTCCTTAGCACTTCGCATGCAATGACTTATTTTGCTTCCATGGTGGAGTCAGCGATACAAATTTGCTTAATGCTTCTCCAAACTATAGCTTCTCCGTAAATAGTGAAAACTGATCCCAAGGTAGATTTCTTGGAATCTATGTCAGTCTGAAAATTAGAATTAGTGTATCCCATAATGATCAAATCCTTAGGTCCATATACAAGCAAATAGTCCCTCATTCTCCTAAGATACTTGAGGATATTTTTTTACAGCGGTTTAATGATCGTGTCCAGGATTGGATTGGAACCTGCTGACGATTCCAACTGCAAAATATATGCCGAGACATGTACACAATATACCGTACATCAAACTCCCAACTGCAGAAGCATATGGAATTATGTTCATCTCCTCAACCTCTTGAGGTGCTTTAGGACATTGTTCCTTCGACAAATGAATTCCATGCATGAAAGGTAATAAACCTTTCTTGGAATTTTGCATATTATACCTTGACAACATCTTGTCAATATAAGATGCCTAAGACAGTGCTAATGTTCTATTCTTTCGGTCTCGAAAGATCTGTATTCCTAGAACATACAGAGCATCACCCAAATCTTTCATTTGGAACTGTGATGCTAACCATATCTTTATGTCAGAAAGAAAACTTGTTCCATTCTCAATGAGCAAGATATCATCAACGTATAGAACTAAGAATGCTACAATTTTGTTGACTATCTTTTTATATATACAAGGTTCGTCGACGTTCTGTTCAAAGCCATAAGATTTGATCGCAGTGTCAAATCTTATATTCCAGGATCTGGACGCTTGTTTCAATCCATAAATGGATCGATTAAGCTTACAGACTTTCTGTTCCTGTCCTCTTTCGACGAACCCCTCTAGTTGAGACATAAAAATACTTTCTTCAAGATAGTTCATTCAGAAAAGTTGTCTTGACATTCATTTGCCATATTTCATAGTCATAATATGTGGCAAAGGAAAGAAGTATTCTTATTGATTTCATCATGGCAACAGGAGAAAAAGTTTCTTCATAATCAACTTCTTCTTTTTGGGTAAAACTTTTTGCCACGAGTCTGGCTTTATAGGTCTGTACCTGGCTAGTTTGGTCTCGTTTTCTCTTGTAGATCCACTTACAACCTATAAGTGTAACACCTTATGGTTGATCTATAAGTTCCCAGACTGAGTTGAAGTACATAGACTCCATTTCATCGTCCATGGCTTTTATCCATCGTTCCCTGTCAACATCTTTCATTGCCTTCTTAAAGGTTAATGGATCCTCTAAGCCATCATTTTGTATGATGTTTGAGTTTCTGTTAAACCCATGTAGCGTTCAGGTTGTTCAATAACCCTCCCACTATGACGAGGCATTCCCAACTTCTGGGATGGACGTGATGGGACAACAACCGTTGTTGATGGACCAGCTTGATCAACAACTCTTGTTGATTTTTCCGTGGTATCTTTAGATAGTTCTCGCAATATTAGTTTACTGTGAGGTAGATGAGTTTTAATATGATCCTCTTCCAAGAAAGTTTCATTTGTCAATAAAAACACTTTATCTTCTTGGGGATCAAAAAGTATCCTTCTTTTGTTTCCATGGGATATCTTAAAAATAGGCATAATTTCGAACATGTTTCAATTTTTTAGAATTCTGTACCAGCACGTGTGTTGGACAACCCCAGATGCGGAAATGACGTAAACTTGCTTTGCGTCCTTTCCACAATTGATATGGTGTTTTTGAAGCACTTTTGGATGGAACAACGTTTAGAATATAAACTGCAGTCTGTACTGCATATCCCCAAAAGGATTGAGGTATTTGAGCATAACTCATTATAGACCGAACCATGTCCAACAAGGTTCGATTTCTCCTTTCTACAACATCGTTTTGTTGTGGTGTTCCAGGTGCTGTGAGTTAGGATTGAATTCCATGATCTACTAGATATTTTTGGAATTGCAAATCCATATACTCACCACCTCGATCATATCGAAGTGTTTTAATTATTTTACTTAACTGATTTTCAGTCTCAGCAATAAATTCTTTGAACTTTTCAAGAGTTTCAGACTTCTGACTGATTAAGTAAATATAGCCATATCGAGAGTAATCGTCAATAAAACTGATGAAGTACTGATATCCTCCTCGAGCTTTAACATTCATCGGACCACAAAGGTCTGAATGCATAAGTTCAAGAGGTTCTTTCGCACGAAGACCTTTATCAAAAAAAGATCTTTTCGTCATTTTTCCCTCAAGACATGATTCACATGGAGGTAGGGAACTATCTTCTAACTAATTTAGATGACGATTTTTTTACCAATCTCTCAATCCTATTGAGATTAATGTGACCAAGCCTGAGGTGCCAAAGATAGGCGTTAGGAAAAATTTTCCGCTTTTTATTATGAGTTTCAGCTGTTTTAAACATCTCTATATTTAAAATAGATTTTGCTTCTGTTGGTCGTAGTATGTATAATTATTTGCAAGTCTAGTAGAACAAATATGAACACCTCTTGAATAAACAAATACTTCATTGTATTCAAAAGATACACTGTACATATTCTCTAAAAGATAAGAAATGGAGATAAGATTTCTTTTCATCTTGGTACAAAGAACACATTCTTGAGTAAGATAAAAGAATCTCCAAAAAAAAACTTCACATCTCCCACTGCTTTAGCTGAAATGAATTCACCTCTGCCCACCTTGAAAGTCATCTCATACTCAGAAAGCCTTCTCTAAGAACTAGTTTCCTATAGAAAAGTACAAACATGATTAGCGGTGCCTGAATCTAATATCCAAGTAAGGTGAGAATTTTCCACTTTACATGTTTCAACAACTAGTAAATCATATTTACCTTGTTTATTCTTTTCTGCTTTCTTTTCAGCTAAATATTTTGGGCAATTTTGCTTCCAATGCCCAACCTCTCCAAAATGGAAACATTTTCCCTTGGAAGTTTTGTTTTTTTTCTTCGCAGCGGTTTTTTTCCATTTTTCCTTTCTTTTTCATCTATACGGTTTATCCTTAGAAGAAGAAGGACCAGCTTTCTTATCATCAATGGGTTTCGTACCAGACGTAGACCCTTTGTAAAACTTTTTCGGTTAAGAACTAACATTTATTTCTTTTTCCTTGAGTTTCATCATCGATTGATAAGTTTGCAATTCATTCAACAACATCGTTAAGTTATAAGTGATTTTTTTCATGACAGCATTTTTCCTAAACGACAAATAGCTCTCAGGAAGAGATTCCAATATCATGCTCACTTGACTTGTTTCGTCTATCATAGCCCTGTAAGCCTCTGCGATGTTAAAATGGACCATCATGTCGAGAATGTGTTCTCTTACATTGGTCCCATCCTTCATATGTGTCACATGCACATATTTGATAGCTTCATATCTAACAGATGATGATGGTTGCCCGAACATCTCCTGTAATGATGCCATGATTTCACGAGCTGTGGGCATGACCTCATATTTCTTGTTGAGCACATCAGATATACTTGCCAAGATATAGGCCCGAGCTTTTTCATTTGCCCTTACCCACATATCATAAACATCCCGAACATTTCGAGTTGCCGTTGAATTGGGAACTAGAGGACGCTTCTTCGTTAACACAAACCTCAAATCATCTACTGCTAATATTGTATTGATATTTGATTTCTAATTCGAATAACTCTATCCGTTAAATTTGTTAGAAGCAAGCAGTTGTATAATCGAGTTCGACATTGCTGAAAGATTTTAAACAAACTCTATTAAATATGCATTTAAATCCATTTTTAGCAAAACTAATAATGTACCCAATAAATATTTATTTATTTACAACAATACTTAAGTGATTTAGAACAAGTGCTACCGCGGGGCAGTCAAGAATTCCTTCACAGATGCAAGACAGTTCTTGACCAAATATTATTATCTAGAATAACTCATATTCACATAGTTCTTTTGGTTACCGTTTTCAGTCAAGATCTTTACTACACTGAGTAATTCTTGTAAGTGTGACCTGATAACTTGTAGAAATACAAGTTATCTATACTGCCTTATCTAGATATTGCGGTCAAAAGAAAATAAATATGCGTCAATTGTATGAAAATTAGCTCAGAATTACAATAATTATAAATTATCGCAATTATATCCACTAACATCTTTAAGATGGAAGAAAAGGAGATTTTACTCTATTTTATAGGGAACCAAGTCACCACTTGCGCTCAAGGCTCAAGAAGAACTGATCAACGCATCTCTGTCACAATGCGCCCGTCAATCAACCATGAAGAGACGATTAACGCAATGACGGCGCAATGTGACAGTCGATCCAAAGCTGACTTTTAACCACATGCGGTAATAAAAACAACACCGCATGCGAACTCACGATCGAAAGATGCAGTTGAGCAATGCAAAAGCAGAGGATTGAGACACGTGTACAACTAACGGTTGTAAAGATTTGACGGTCTGATTGCATAACAGAAGGAATAATATCCCTCCATCTTCGGAATTTCCATAACAACAAGTAGGGACCACAAGGCTGGAGTCAAAGATCTTCATCTATAAATACCCCATAGATTTCAGGAAAAAATATGCTACTACATATGGGGCTAATAGCTGCTAAAGTGTTGAGAGGAAAGGCTGAGCTGAGTGCTTAACTGAAGAAATCCAGGAAGAAGACGAGACAAGGCCGAGAGGTGAGTCTCAGTTCTATTCTGTCAAATACCCGTCGAGAAGCTCTGTGTTGAGAACCCTGCTACCGGTTGAGCAAGCCTGAGAGGAAAGCTCATCCATCCATCTGATCCATCCAATCCAGCAAGCAGATCTCCACCTGAATCAGTGTCAAGACGTTGGCGCTTGTTTATATCTGTTCTATCTCTTTTCATCATTGTATTTCACTTCCTTTATCTCTTCATTCACACCATGTATCAAACGCTTAATAGATATATTAAATGTTTCGATTGCTTTCATATCCCATTTTCTATCTACTTCCGTTCCTCCGTTAATCACTTTCTCCATGATGTCTTCCTAATCCCCTAGTAGTTAATATGAATTAAACGAGTACTTAACTTGTGTTAAAGAGGTAAATGTGTTTAGCTAAGGCATGCTAGGCGACATCTTTACCTGTGAGAGCAAAAGTGAAGATGTCATTCTGATCTATCGAGAGAAGGTTAGAAGAATGTGTTAATTGAAGCGAGTAGTACTTCCAGACATGAAAGCAACCTTGCGTTCATACGTTCGTCTCTGTTTCACCACAGACATGTGGGAGCGTAACCGATCACTGAAAGGTGTACGCCAAGAGAAAAACGAACCATACTTATGGCTTCAATGCAATTAAGAAACTTGCGTTGTTTATATTAGTTATCTTTCTCTTTCTGTGTTGTACATAAGACTTGTCGTCGTATTCTATGTTCTTTGCATAACCTTCACAGCCAGCCTGGACCCCAACATCTTGTCTCATGAAGCCTATATCTTGTATCATCTAGCTTAGGTTATCCCATTTTTTTTTACTGCTTTCCTTTACTTTATCACAACTTTTATATACTTGTACAAAACACTCTTTTATTAAATTGAAAAACCTGGTCGCATATATCACAAACATACCACAATAACCTCAAACAGTCCCTGTCTTCGACCTCAGATCACACCGAGAAACTTGCGGTGGAATTACACTTGGATCCAACATAAGGAAACCTGTGACAACGTATGGCATACTACAAGAACATTCATAATTAACGCATATCTAGAGGTAGTATCACATCATTTCGAGCATAGCATAGCGTATCTTTTTAGCATCAATCATAGCGCATCAACAAGTTTATAGCGCTATTGCCGGGGAAGAAGTAACGAGGACATAGACTTGTTCATTGATTCATGTCCATATTTGTATCAGCGCATTGTTTAAGAATAAAAGAAGATTTATTACCACAAGTCATCGCACTTGCGTTGATGATTGTGTAATAAAGAAGATTTATTGCCACAAGTTATCACACTTGCGTTGATGAAATAATAACAGAAAATCAAACAATTAACAACAAGTATGCAAGGCCATAATGGACGCATCTCAAGCTAATAAGAGTTGCTTTGCATTCACCTAACTCAACTGTATTGAGTTGAAGGGTGTGTTGCGCTCGTATATGTTCTTTACCCCTCCTTAGCTAAATGCACTATGTTGAGGTATCCTCCAGAAATGCGTTTGGTTAAGGGGTGTGTTGCGGGGATATATGCGTTGTCGCCCATCCTCAGGGAAAATGCATTTGCGCTGGTGAGCACAATGCGTTAATCTTTATCTTGTGTCCATATGAATAAAATATTTAAAAAAATTCTTTTTTGTAATTTAGGTGAAGTCCAATCGTTTCATATCCCAAAGTAATGATGATTCGGCAGACGAAAGGACATTTTTTTCTGAAATTCCATAAATGAGGGAAATCGATCAACCCGCCTTTTGAGCTGCTTGAGGCCTGTTGCCACAAAAATTGCGTTGGGCCCACCACGGCCTAACCTATAAAAAGAATCCCTTCCCTCATTGTGAAACTTTACCTCATTTTGCAAATCAGAAACCCTAGCGCCTTTGCATCCAGACCTTCCTTCTTTCCTAGCATTCCAGCGTTTCACCAGTCAGCCCAAGTTCGTATCCATGGCTGACCAAACTCCTAACCAATCTTCTTTACCATCCACCCCTGACCAAGTAGCCATGCAAGAGGCAGCATTTTTGGCTGCCAATCGCAGACTCACCGCTCAAGCCCACACTATTCCCAGACTTGCCGGGAGAGCTCGGACAAACCCTCTAGCCGTTAGGCCTCCTCTGTTCAAAAGAGGATGAAGCACTGAGAGCATTCCTGTTCCAGTACCTGTCATCTCGACTGAGAGTGAAAGGGAGAGACGTGATGATACGGAGGTGTTTGGCAATATTCTGAATACCTTGGAGCTATGAGGTGGACTGCCCGAGGCTGGGGTTGTAAATCAACCACTACCTACGAAGGACAGTGGTGGTGGCGGAGGCAATGGCGATTGAAGAAGAAATGGGAACAGGTGTTCTGGCCCCAGAGATTCCTGAGGCGATTGCCAACATAGAAGCCTATGACGGATCTCCAAGAAGACAAGAAGAAGAGATTGCGATGGAGGAGGCCAATAAGCCTGAATTTGTGTTGAAGGCCCCTGATGTTGCGTTGGAGAGGGTTGTAATAGAAGCGTAATCAAAGGTGGCTGAGAAAAAGAATAAGAACAAGAACAAGGGAAAGAAGGCTGGGGAGGCTGAATCTTCCCATCATCGCAAAGAAAGGAAGAATAAAGAGAAAAAGGATGATGATGAAGATGATGAGGCCAAGAAGGAAAGAAAGAAGAAGGAGAAAGAAGAAAAGAAAATGCGCCAGTGTGAAGAGAAGCGCCTGAGAAAAGAAGAGGAAGCGAGGCAGAGGGCAGCCCCAGAGATAGATGGAGAATAAACCTCCATAAGGGAGGATAGGGGGAAAATAACACAGCTGATGGAATCGGCACAACCTAAAATAACACAAATGGTTATGATCGAAGAAGGAGAAGAAGCAAAGGAAACCCCCTAATGCGGCGTCGCAGAGAGAATGCGCTGCGAGGGTCCACTATTGACCCTCAAAGACTAATTATCGCAATAGAAGAAAAAGAAAGAAAAAGAAAAGAAGAGGAGGAGAAGCAAGAAAAGATGAAGAGGGGCAAGCTCATCATTGCAAAGGGGGATATAAGAAGAACATTGGAGTTTGAAGAAATTCGATGAAACAAGGAGCTTGCCAGACTTGAAGGCATATGGAAGCACGAGGAGGAACAATGTCTGTTGCTGGCCTCTAAGCAATTTGAAGAAGAATTTGCGAGAGAAGAAAGATAAGAAGAAAAAGAAGAGAGGAGGAAGAAAGAAGAAGAGGACAGATTATTGGAGGAAGAGAAAAGGAAAAAGCACAAAGCCAATAAGTGGCGCTTATACAAGAAGAAGGGAAAAGAACTCGCAAAGCGCGAGAAGGAGAAACAACGCAAAAAGCGGGAGAAGAAACAAAAAAAAGCAGCCCGCCTTGCGTTGGCTAAGGAAAAAGGCAAGGCAATTGCAGAGAGCATCGAACCCGCACCGGCCAGGAAGCATTCATCAAGGAAAAAGAAGAATGATGATATGTTGATGAGAAACAGTATCATTAGCGCAAGGGACATCAACGAAATATATCAAATGAAAGACAACCCTGATGCACCAAGGAATAAAATTATTAATGATCCCA
>NC_052350.1:57273768-57310744 GCF_009727055.1 Benincasa hispida | reverse complement strand
GACGCAGAGAAGATAAGGGAAAGGAAAGGGTTCAAGAGTCACCAGCATAAGATCCAGACCCTACGAACCCTCTTCCCTTAGTCATTTTCCCTCCATGTACTCCTAGCTCACCCGCCCAACCTTTTTCTCCACTTCACGAATATTTTACCAATCTCCTCCTTGTCCCAACCTTCTTACCTGTTTACCCAGCAGCCCCACCTTCACCATCAGCAGCATCACCGCAACCCACCATTCCACCGCCGCAAGTTAATGACCCACACGATTTGGGTGAAGACACCTCTGCCCAACCCCAAAACAATGCTGGCAAGACATCGTAGGCACAACCCTCCATCACCTCCATGGCTGCTGATTTAGCAGAAATGAGAACCATCTTCTCCCAACAACAACAACTTTTCTCTCAACAACAACACTTTTTCAACCAGAGATTTGAGGTAGTAATAGAGCGCGTTGATGATATTCAACGCAGTGCTGCCACATCAAAAGAGGCGCTGATCAACATGTAGTGCAACATTTATGAAGTTCATATGCACAAGAGAATGATTGCGGAGCGTAATCAAGAGTACTTCAACTTTCTCACCGCATATCTTCATGGTTCAATGGTGCCCTTACATCTCCCGCAACACTTAAATTTTGAAGAAGCTTCTCTTGCACCACCTTAAAATCCGCCTCCAAACCTGCCAGCCCCTCAGCAATAATCCTCCTATATTTTTTTTCTTCTATGCGACCATTATATATTCTTTTAAGTTCATTTATTCTTTTATGAGTTAATCGAATTCTTTGATTCTTGTATAGGCACAAAATTTTGTATTGCGTTATTTGTAATTAATTGTATACTTTGTTAATATTTAGTACAGTGAGTATATATTCACTCTATTTTTACCTGTGCCTTTTTCTTTATCACCGTTTGTCAATACTTGCGATGTTCTCAATCTTTTACTTTTGTGTTCTTCATTGCGTTGCTATGATGTATCATATGTTTATAGTTTGAAACATTTCTCATATTTTGTAAATTCAGACTAACACTTAGTTAATTCTTAGTTTAGCAGTACTTTACCTTTTATCTTTCAAAGTTCTACCCAAACCTTCTTTTTGAAATTTTTATTCTAAGTGTTTGTCTAGTCTATCCAAACAACGTAATGAGAACCTTGCTTATCTTTAAATTTGGGGGTGGGGAAGGTCTGAGTAGATAAGATCAAGAATATGCGATGATTAAGAAAATGCGTTCATTTTTCGTTTGAAAAAAAAAATCATACAAAGCTCCAATGTCAGCGCAAGGGAAATCCTTAAAAATATTCTCAACCTGATAGGAGTTTAGTTTTGAAAGGATCCTACTCGTAGTTGGATGTTCGTATGACATCCGTAGGAGCAAGCCAAAACAAAGGTGGGTTTCCAAGAACAATGCAATATGAAATAGAAAAGAAAAATAAATGCAAGAGACAACTCCTCTGAATATCATGAGTTAAAGTTGAAATTGGCACACAACCATAGTTGGATGTTCGCATGACACCCGTGGTGACAGGCCAAAACGAAGAGTGTAACCATGATTAACAATCTCTAAATAAATAACACAAAGTTTTGACCACCGCATATAGATATATCAAGTTGTTTTAACAAAGAAGAGATAAACATTCTATTGTGAAAAATTAGAAAAGCATCTTTGAGCAGAATTTTGTTATAAAGAAGAATAAAGTAGGGCTTTGTTAAGAATTAGAAAGGATAGGAAGAAATTGCGATGTCAAGTAATGTGCCTAAGTATAACATTCGGAGCAACCAATCGACGCAAAATATAGGATAGGAATTAAGCTTTATTGCCTAAGTAGAAGATATGCTTGAGGACAAGCATATATCTAAATTTTGAGGTGTGATAACTTGTAGAAATACAAGTTATCTATACTGCCTTATCTAGATATTGTGGCCAAAAGAGAATAAATATGCGCCAATTGTATGAAAATTAGCTCAGAATTACAATAATTATAAATTATCGCAATTAAACCCACTAACATCTTTAAGATGGAAGAAAATGAGATTTTACACTATTTTGCAGGGAACCGAGTCACCGCTTGCGCTCAAGGCTCAACAATGAAGAGATGATTAACACAATGATGGCGCAATGTGACAGTCAATCCAGAGCTGACTTTCAACCGTATGCGGTAATAAAAACAACACCGCATGCGAACTCACGATCAAAAGATGCAGTTGAGCAACGCAAAAGCAGAGGATTGAGACACGTGTACAACTAACGGTTGTAAAGATTTGACGGTCTGATTGCATAACAGAAGGAATAATATCCCTCCATCTTCGGAATTTCCATAACAACAAGTAGGGACCACAAGGCTGGAGTCAAAGATCTTCATCTATAAATACCCCATAGATTTCAGGAAAAAATATGCTACTACATATGGGGCTAATAGATGCTAAAGTGTTGAGAGGAAAGGCTGAGCTGAGTGCTTAACTGAAGAAATCCATGAAGAAGACGAGACAAGGCCGAGAGGTGAGTCTCAGTTCTATTCTGTCAAATACCCGTCGAGAAGCTCTGTGTTGAGAACCCTGCTACCGGTTGAGCAAGCCTGAGAGGAAAGCTCATCCATCCATCTGATCCATCCAATCCAGCAAGCAGATCTCCACCTGAATCGGTGTCAACACGTTGGCGCTTGTTTGTATCTGTTCTATCTCTTTTCATCATTGTATTTCACTTCCTTTATCTCTTCATTCACACCATGTATCAAACACTTAATAGATATATTAAATGTTTCGATTGCTTTCATATCCCATTTTCTGTCTACTTTCGTTCCTCCGTTAATCACTTTCTCCATGATGTCTTCCTAATCCCCTGGTAGTTAATATGAATTAAACGAGTACTTAACTTGTGTTAAAAAGGTAAATGCGTTTAGCTAAGGCATGCTAGGCGACATCTTCACCTGTGAGAGCAGAAGTGAAGATGCCATTCTGATCTATCGAGAGAAGGTTAGAAGAATGTGTTAATTGAAGCGAGTAGTACTTCCAGACATGAAAGCAACCTTGTATTCATTACGTTCGTCTCTGTTTCACCATAGACATGTGGGAGCACGGCCGATCACTAAAAGATGGACGCCAAGAGAAAAACGGAACCGTACTAATGGCTTCAACACAATTAAGAAACTTGCGTTGTTTATATTAGTTATCTTTTTCTTTCTGTGTTATACATAATACTTGCCGCCATATTCTATGTTCTTTGCATAACTTTCACAGCCAACATGGACCCCAGCATCTTGTCTCATGAAGCCTGTATCTTGTATCATCTAGCTTAGGTTTACTGTACTTATTTTATTATCACATTTTTTTTACTACTTTTCTTTACTTTATCGCAACTTTTATATACTTGTACAAAACTCTTTTATTAAATTGAAAACTTGGTCACATATATCACAAACATGCCACAATAACCTCAAACAGTCCCTGTGTTCAACCTCGGATCACACCGAGAAACTTGAGGTGGAATTACACTTGGTTCCAACGTAAGGAAACTTATGACGACGCATGGCATACTACAAGAACATTCATAATTAATCCATATCTAGAGGTAGTATCGCATCATTTCGAACATAGCATAGCGTATCTTTTTAGCATCAATCCTAGCGTATCAACAAGTTTATGGCACCGTTGTCGAGGAAGAAGTAACAAGGACATGGACTTGTTCATTCATTCATGTCCATATTTGTATCAGCGCATTGTTTAAGAATAAAAATTTGTGTTACATGACCCGTCATTTTCAGATCTTATAGGGCAGTATGAATATGCCTCCGAGAGAGAAGACAATATCCAAGACGGAACTATAAGATCCTATTCATCTTACTGAAGCTTGGGTAGTTCCGAATCCTATGTTACAACCCTCCGTAGGGATCGTCGCGGTTAACGACTAGCTAGTGCTGCATAAAAACAACAGCAGGCGCAACATAGGAATCTCACGGTTCAAACTAATGGAGGAGACTGTAGGATAATGTTTGACACATTTCCTTCACCCACTTACTATGAACCACTTTCTTCATTCACCTTGTTATTAACCCATGCAAACACTTTCCGTATGGAGCAGTCAAGGTAAAATCGACAAGAAGCCGAGCATGGATCTCAGGGTGTGAACTCTTGAGGATGTGAGAGCTAATAACTATATATCAAATATATTGTTAATCTCCCACTGAAGTGTTCTAAATGTTTGGGTAATTTACTTAGGAATGGCGGCTAATTTCATACAACCTAAGTCTAAGCGGTTTATCCAAATATAACTCTTATAATTGGATTTAACCTATAATGTCTAGGTGATAAACCATTTTATTACCTCGCATCACTCACGCAAGCTCATAAATTAGTTAACAACTCTCAATAGTTTGGTCATAATCCCCAGGTAGGAGGTGTTCCTTAAACTGTCAACTTAAGTACCCCCAGCCTTAAACAGATTTATGAACCGATATGAGTTTGTAACCATATTTTATAAGACGGCAATCTATTTTAACATTTAAAATTAGTTGTTAACCTAAGTGAGCATGCAGTTGTTCTTTGTTATGGATTTTAAACGTCTAACCAATTTTATAACAACTTACAAAATTTAGACATGCTTAACATTCACAACATTCAACAAAGGTATCTAATATAACTATTATATTAAACATAATCCTAACATGTATACTATATATTATAACAATTATAACATATTGTCAATGTATGTAACATGCTTCCTACAGTGGGGTTTTAAATCTACATGGCATACTATATACATATACATGAATTATTTAATTATCACATACATCTCATGCATAAACAATTAAATACTAACTATTATGGTTTTCGTTTTGGCATAAATAAGCAAACAGATAGCTAACTATTACAAACAGCTTCATAACCATCTTTGAACCGCACGAACTGCTCCAAAACAAACCCAAAACAACTTGAACCAGGCTGGATGAGTCTGAACCGGACCAACCAAAATCATTTGAGGATGAATCAGAGTAAACCTTGAGTAAACCGGTGGAACCGGTGCTCTCGGTCTAACCTTAATATGCTGCTAAAGCCGATCCTGTAATGCCTGGAGGTAATTGTCTAGTATCATCGCCTTGGATTGAGAGGAAGTACACGGTCGCATAGTGTTTGCTGAAAGCTAAATGATCGTTTAGCTCTATTGCATAGGACCAGATGATCACTTAGTTCCATCGCAGTGCAATCTCTTAGCTCCATCACATAGTACTAAACGATCACATAGATCCATTGTAGCGCAATCACTTAGCTCCATCGCATAGTACTAAGCAATCGCATAGATCCATCGCAGTGCAATCGCATAGCTCCATCGCATAGTACTAAACGATCGCATAACACCATCGCCCAGTGCATTCAAGTCATCGTTTAGTATTCACCACAGCTAAACGATCGCATAGCTCCATCGTGTAGAACATCATCACGTCGCATAACATTTATGTACACGATCACTTAGCTCTGCAACCAAACGATCGCTCAGTGCTATCGCGTAGCACTTCATCGCATCGCTTAGCGCGTATCGTTGCTAAACAATCGTATAACGCCATTCTTTAGCAAAATCAACATATCGTCTAATTCCCACGGCAAAACTAAATGATCGCGTACTGCTATCGCATGGTAAATAAACGCATTGCTTAGCTCCCGCAAGTACACGATCGTTTAGCGTTCAACATCACAACGACCAACACATATTACTAAATGATCGTCTAGCTTTTCTTCTCATCATGTAACGTTTGGAGCTAAACGATCATTTAGCAATTGAACCTCAGCAACAAAATTTGGGCAGATGCTGAAAATACTGGAACAACAGTTCGACCTCTTTCGCTTGTTTCTTCAATTACATCTTAATTTCAACTCTAATAACTCCAAATAAATTACAAACTCTTGCTAACACATAAATGTTCATCAAACAAGAGCCAATTACAAATTTAATTGAGAAATTAAATGGAATTAAGATGCCAAAATAGAGAAAACCATAGCAGTGCATCAGTTTCATATATCTCATGAAAAAACATCCACCTTGCCAAAATTAGACCGAATTGAAAGCTTAAAAGATGCTCTGATACCAATTGAAAGAGTTAAATAACATGCAATGAAAATATCAAGGATCCATAAGCATTTAAATTCACTAATTTTGGCAAAAACTAAAGCAAGAGTGGGTCGCATCCAATAGTGTTACTAGGATGAGATACCCAATTTCATCCTTATACTTATTAGACCATTTAGGCTATACACTGTCAACTTGATCCTGTTTATGTTACTACACGAAGTTACAATATTCAGATTATAGCCAAGGATGCATTTATTAGATTTTCATAATAAGATGCAAAATTAACAAGTCATTATTATTGATAAAATAGAATGTTTAACAGGAACTGTGATTTCTAGGACATTCCCAACATTTACAACAATTGTAACATCTACAAAACGAGTTGTACTCATAGTGTCACCAAGATAAGTTATCCAGCCTTATCCATCTACTATAGACTATTTAGGTTATCACTTAAACATGATTCACCTGTATGTCTCTACATACATGTTTAAGATACAGAAGATAACCTTGGATGTTTGTTTATTGGTTTGTGGGTTTAATGTTATTGTCAAATGAAACATCTCATATTTTATTAAATAAATAAAATATTTGTACAATAAAATTATAAACTATAGAACCTTATGATATTTAGGATATCAACCTCAACAGATGCGTCTTGATGCAACAACGGGAATTTAGGGCAATTTGGGTTTGTTAGAATGTCTTGAATGTGTGATATCTGGGTCGACCAAGTACAGGAATATCATTGACTGGTCAGCGAGTCGAGGTTCAAATGCAACACGCTCTAGTAGGGATTCGAGGGCAACACCCCCTAAACCTATGTTGTATTCGTATTTTTCATATTTACATTATTTACGTTTTTTACCCTAAAGTTCATAGAAAAACGCTATATAAACTCTCTAACCCTAATGACACCTTTATTTTTTATCCAAGTTATTCTCTATAGTAAGAAACTGCTCTCCCTCTGCCTATGGACATAACTAACACACTATTAGTGAATCATGTAAATATTTGTGTTGATTCTCTTTTGCTTACATTTTTTTTTTTGCTTATCTTCATTTGTTGATTTCATAACAAGGTTGGGTTGTTCGTAACTCTCAAGGCGCTCTTATCTGTGTTGGGTTCGTGAGTTTCGATAATGAAAGGCCTATCTAGGCATTAGAAGGGGTTTTGAGGCTATTCGATTTGACTTATCTTCCGTTTCTTCGATCGAGATAGGAGTCGTGTCAACCTCTAATTGTGTAGTTAGACTCAACATATGCCATTTAAGTCCTGAAAAATCTGGATGTTGATCTTTTTGAAATAAAGAACGTAGTGGATGCCACTATTATGATTGCCAAGTGTATTGATCAGATAGGTCTCCTTTAGCTTTTGTAAACATTCTTGTAATTTTATCCCACCACTACTATAGAAATTGGATTACGTAACGTTTTTCCAATTTGAAGTAAAGGGTGTAGTTGACGCTTATAAAAGTGTCGGGTATAAAACGTCAAGAGAAATAATTCTTGACACAATTTTCGTGTCAAGAAATATAATACACTTGACACTGATGACATGTCAAGTGTATTAATTCTTGACACTTATTGTGATTACTCTTGACATTTTTTATTTGTCAAATATATTTTTATCTTGACACGAAATAATGGTCAAGTAATCTAACTCTTGACACATTTCCAATGTCATCTATGCTTTTTTTTCCAAATTAAACATTCAAATTTAATTTTCATTTCTCATTTCCTGCATTACATTTGTTTCAATGAGACAATTTGATCAACTAAATCAACTAAACAGTTGCACATATTACATTTGTTCCAATAAGATAATTTCATCAACTAAACAGTTACACATCAGCCCAATATATCCAACGTAACAATTGAGAATACTAAAATAAACAATTTCATTCCTCTATTACTCATGTCTATATGAATGATTCCAAAATTTATAAGATGCATCGTACAACAGTATATACTCTATCAACCCACCCCAATATATGATAATTCCAAAATTGTAAGGCCAATCTATATGTGCTATGTATTCCAAAAATCACAAGACTAAAATTCTATCCTCCACCACACTTTTCTTTGAAGTATATAACCTATAATGGTTTAACAAAATATTTACACAAAAAGAAAATTGGGCATTCCCATGTAGCCACATACACAATTTATAGGAAGTCCATGAGTTATAGCGTCCTAAATATTCAGCCCATTCCACACGTACTTCATCCAATTCAAGTTGCGAGTACGAGTTCCTTGTGTCAATCTACAAAATATAGAAAGTGAAATATACATATTTATTTACTATTTACACTATCTATAATGTTACAATATATATAAGTAGTTTAAAGACATACCGCATCTGTTATAATATTCTTCTCTTTAGTCACGATTTCTTGCATATATTTCATAACGTAATACCCACATTCGATAGTTCTCACTTGTAAAGGACACTACAATACAAAGCCAATAATTAATACACATATCATACAGATGCATTAAATAAACATCATTCTATTAATTTTTTCAATGCTCTTATACTTACCTTAACTGTTTTCCAGAATGTTGTTTTTCGAGTCTTTTGCAAATGAGACTAGAAAATGGTTTTCCCTACATTCGTCAAAGAGTAAGTATAATATTCAGAATGAAATAAACTTTACACCAAAAAAAAAAAAAAAAAAAAAAATCTCAAGCAAAGTTAGCTTACATATTTGTTATGTATTTCGAATCCATTGGGATCTTTTGAATATTGCTCATGAGCAATTTCAAACATTTCTTTTATATTTCCAACATCATTCTCTTCATACCTATACTCAAAGAATTTTCCATGTAAGGTTGAACTAGGAAGTTCCTCACCATACCAAAACCAAATCTTATAACTTTCATCAATCCCATTAAAATATAAATGATCTCTAATATCATTGCTATTATGTCTTTCACAATTTCTACATTTCAAACAAGGACAACGTATAGTAGTATTATTTGTATTGAAAAATCCAAATTTGATGAAGTTTTCCGCACCCAACTCAAACTCTTTCAATAGTATACTCTTTGTCATCCATGATGTATCCATACTTATAATAAGCTAATCTTAGAACTACAAAAAATTATTACAATAATTCAAATTAGATTACTCATACAACTTATAAAATTTGTATTGAATTGATATTTATAGAGAACTTAAGAACTTGAACTCTCAAAAACTTCAAATGTGTGCTAAATGTTGTAATGAATAGATGGTTTATTAAATTCAAAATCTTAAAAATTAAATGGTGTAAAGAGCAAGTACAACCACTTTTGTATTATACTAAAGTAAAGACCGGCGATTTCAAATGGAATCAAATGCTTTCAAATTCTAAATGATGTGTTAATTTATGGTTGAAGGACATTTTTCTTTATACATTGTTTTCAATATAATGGCCAAATATGTCAGAAGACAATAAGATACTTCTTGGATGCGTGTGTTTGAATTCTTCATAATGTCTAATTTGTAATAAAAAAAAAAAAAAAAAAAAAGGTAATAATTACAAAAATGAACAGATAAACTTGAAACAAGGCACATGAAAATAAATGGCAGATGCAATGAAAATGAAATAAGGCTTACCAAACGGCGCGATTGAAGCACAAAGCAAAGAGTGGCTAGACAATTGAACAGAGCACGTCGATAGACCAGTGGCACTGCAGACGGTCGACGGCTAGATCGGAAAATTGTCAGGGTGGTCGACTGATCGAACAAACCACGAGAAACAATCGAGCAGCATTATAGACAGTCGATGGCTAGACCGAAAAACCGTTAAGGTGGGTCGACTAGTCAAACAAACCACGAGAAACAATCGAGCGGCGCTGCACAAAATCGATCAATCCACGGAGCGACGCTACACAAAACGATCGACGAACGAGACGCAAAACGATGGTTAGATGAAAATCGATCGACGGACGAGCTAGATGATCGACACCAAATCAATGGCACAAAATGATTGACGAACGAGCTAGACGCAAAACAATCGGCACAAATTGATGGCTAGACACAAAACGATCGGCACAAATGATTGGTTTGAGAGGTCGACGGTGCGATGGGAGAGAAGACGCAAGGCGATCAAAAAAAAAAAACTTCAACGGTGTGATGGGAGAGAAGAACGCGAGGCGAGCAGAAAAAAACTTCGACGGTGCAATGGACTACTTCACGAATGACTAGGGTTTAAAAAATGCTTGATATTTTATTTGAAAAATATTATTAGGCAAATGTTTTCTATTTACTTGACACAACAAAAATGTCAAGTAGAAAAAACTCCGAAGGCACAATGGGACTACTTCACGAATGGCTAGGGTTTCAAAAATGCCTGATATTTTATTTGAAAAATATTATTAGGCAATTTTTTTTTTTTTTACTTGACATGACAAAAGTGTCAAGTAAGAGCTTCGTATACTTGACACTTGAAACGTGTCAAGTAAGACCTTATATTACTTGACACGAAAACTGTGTCAAGTAAAGGTTCGCATGAAAATATCCGAAATATTCCATCAATCTCCGCTTTTTTAATCCTTTTACTTGACATTTTCTTGTTCAAAATCACATAACTTGATATTTGTTTTCCAAAGAAACGTCAAGTAATTAAAATATACAAGTATCAAGTAATGTCCATTTTGTAGTAATGTATATAGATGCACTAAATATACATCATTCTTTTAATTTTTTTAATGCTCTTATACTTGCCTTTACTGTTTTCCAAAATATGGTTTTTCGACTCTTTTGATATCTTCTCGCAAATTTGTTCTCAGTGAGTCAAGATAGTACATCATGTCATCATACGCATTAATAACAATTAATGACCAATGATCACTAATAAAATACACAACTAATTAGTATGGAATATGAAGGTAGCTCATTAAATTAATATTTTCTTGGCCTAAAAGCACAAAAAAAAAAAATTTACTCCATCATAGACCAAACATGCAAATTTTTTGACCTAATTTTCTCATATTCCATTATTTGGTATACAAGTTCAATGATCTCAATACAATTCTATATTGGAAAAAAAACATGAAAAAAAAGATTTTGCTTTCAAGTCACCCAAGAAGTAAGGTAGAACATGAGAATAAGGAGCAATAACTAATTATACTTACTCAGGATTATAAAGAGTAATAACTAATTGATCTTGTTCAGAAGCCATTAATCTACTACAAAGTTTCCACGCTCTAACTTCTTGAATATTTTGGCCCACGGATATAAGAGATCGATCTACAAAAATGTACTCCGACTCTTAATTTGAATCAACAATGAACGAGTGTAGGTACCTACAATAATAGATCGAACACATTAACTTACTACTAATTAATAAAGTGATAATATGTCATAAACAAATAACATTTACTTATGTGATATAAGCTACTATTGATAAAGTCTTCACTTTTTGCATGCTACAAAATTTGATCACATCTCACATAACATAATTCTTTCCACATTAGATAACTCATATAACTTATAAAATTTGTATGAAATTGATATTTATAGAGAACTTAAGAACTTGAACTCTCAAAAACTTCAAATGTGTACTAATATTGTAATGAATAGATGTTTTACCAAATTCAAAATCTTAAGAATTAAATGGTGTAAAGAGTAACTACAACCACTTTTCTATTATGCTAAAGTAAAGACAGATGATTTCAAATGGGATCAAATGCTTTCAAAATCTAAATATGCCCATTATCAACCAAACAATATTCACTATAATAAGAACAAAAATAAGGAATTGTGTGTTCTTTAAGCTAGATTGGAAAATAAAACCTTAGATATTTTACACATAAGAAGAAAAAAAGTACAAAACAAAGAAAGAGATTATAAACTACCCCCGTAAGTAAAGAATGAAAAAACAGTTAAAAAAATTCAAAATTAGGAATGAAAATATTATAATATCATGATGGTAAATACATAGTCAATACTATAAAAGAGAGAACACAATCTTAATATCACAATTAGATGAAAGTTCATAAAATAGAATTGAAAATATGAAAGAGTTAAGGTTCTCATGATGCTAGATTAAGCTTTTACCAAATTTGATGTTGAAAGTAAACTAAATCCACACAGACAAAAAGGATTAAGCCATAGTTCCCTGCAAATCAAAACTAATAACAAGTATCCAAAATTCTAAATGAACGTTTACATCAACAGAATCGAATCGTGGAGGAATATAAGAAATTAAAAGGGTGAATAAAACTTACAAACCAAAAAACATAGCCGCAATGTCGACAGGAAGAATGCAACAACGATTAGCACAATATCGAAGTCGCAAGGGAGAACAATTAGCACAAACCAGAAAATGTCGAACGAATGGCGAACGGACTGAATGTCGAACAG
This sequence comes from Benincasa hispida, assembly GCF_009727055.1. Taxonomy (NCBI): domain Eukaryota; kingdom Viridiplantae; phylum Streptophyta; class Magnoliopsida; order Cucurbitales; family Cucurbitaceae; genus Benincasa; species Benincasa hispida. The sequence goes on along the minus strand of NC_052350.1, from coordinate 57,298,338 downwards.
ACGTCGACAGAAAGAACAAACGGCAACGATTTTGAAGGTCGAACAGATGGCGAACGGAGGGAATGTCGAACGGGCGTTGACGGAAAGAACGAGCAACAACGATTTTGAAGGTCAAATGAACGGCAAACGGATGGAATGTTCAACGAACATTGACAGAAAGAACGGATGACAACAATTTTGAAGGTCGAACGGACGGAATAATGCTTGAAGGTCGACTGAAATATCACAGCAGCCGCAAGAGAATGAGTGGAGACAAAATGACAATCTAGGGCATTTAACCCTTTTACTTCTTTAAAATAATAAGTCAATTATTCTTGATATTTTATTCGTATCAAGTAAGAGGTTATTATACTTGACATGAAAAAATATGTCAAATTATGGTTCGCATGAAAATATCTAAAACATTCTGTCAGTCTCTGCTTTTTTAACATTTTTACTTGATATTTTCTTTTCTAAAAGGTTATTACTTGACTTTTTTTTTTTTCTAAAGAAACGTCAAGTAATTAAAAATTATAAGTATCAAGTAATGTAGATTTTGTAATAGTGCACATTTTCTGGTTGCTATTTATCTTTTTTTTATCCTTGTTAAGGAACTTACACGTTCCTGGTTGTGACGTCTGTTGGGTTTAATGAAATTCTTTCATTAAAACAGCACTTGTAGTTAGTTTCTTGTCTGTTGGGTTTAATGAAATTCTTTCATTAAAGCAGCACTTGTAGTTAGTTTCTTGCTAACTATAATTAAATTTTTGTTTTAAAAAAAGGTTGGTATTAATTTACATCCATAAATTTTGGAGTTGTATCAATTATTTAAATCCCGCACTACTAATTAAATCAATTTAATTTCTGAACTTTTATAAATGTATCAATTTAGACGTCAAACTAATAATTGTATCAATTTAAACTTTAAATTTCCACAAGTATATCGATTTAAATATTGAAGTTTCATAAGTATATCAATTTAAGCCCTTCATTATGTTTATTTTGATACACTTATGAAAGTTCAGGTTTAAATTGGTACAATTATTAGTTTGAGGTTTAAATTGATATTACCTTCAAAGTCCAGAGTTTAAATTGGTACAACTATTAATTTAGATTTAAATTGATACAATCTTCAAAGTTCAGAGATAGAAATTGGTATTTGCCCAAAAAAAAAAAAAAAAAAGAGGGGATAATGTGGATAAGAATTTTAGAACATTTGACTTTTAGGATGATGTGTCTAGGGCTTTAAACCGTTGAGGTATATTTAGCCAATAATTCAAGAGCAAATCCATGACCGACTACTCCCTAAACCTCTGATGAGGAGAGAATACTATCGATAAAAACATCTTTCCAGACCAACAATCTGTAAGAAAATGCCAAAATTACTAAAACATGGACATATTTATCCTCCTCTCTAATAATAAATTGAAAAAAATAGAATATCAATTTGGACATCGAGCACACTTGGTAAAAAGTTAAAAATAATAATAATAATAAAAAAGAAGTAAAAGAGTCACATGAGCTGACGTCACAGGGTCCCACCTCCATGACTTTTGGCATCACGTGCTATCCCCATTTATTTGATCTTATCCAGATTCCACAATACGTGCCTATTCCATGTATTTGCCACGTCACTACTTCTTCTGGTCCATCCAACGGTCCAGATGTCTCCTAGTGTAATTACAAACTTGTTCGACATTTATTCATCTCTCTTTAAATAACTTCACACCGCTCCGCCACCGCTTTTGTGAGCGTTTATTGATTGATCGGAAGTTTCTCTCTCTTTCTAACTACCGCCGCAAAATTCCCTCAAGTCCACCGTCGCCGTCACTGGTTTGTTGGTGATGGGGCTACTGGACCAGCTGTGGGATGACACGCTTGCCGGACCGACGCCGGACTCCGGCCTCGGCAAGCTCCGCAAGCACCCGACCTTCGCTTCTCGATCCGCCTCCCCTAAGGGTACGCTACCGCGGACCATAATTTCTAACCATTCTATTATAGTCGACGCTATCTTTAGGTCTAAATATAACAACGTTGTTTACAATTATTTACGATCTACGATTATCTACAATAATTTTATTTCAAATTCCTGTTTGTTATCCTGTTTATTATTTATTATCTTATCTCTACCTCCCAATACCGTGTTTACTATTTTCTAACTGGATTAAAATAGTTTAAGCGGAAATACAGATTATCATAATCTATTGGACAGACTATAATAATTAATTCCGCATCACAAAGATCTCTTAATTTTTTTAACCTAACAAGTAACAATTTCATGATGCGAAAATTTTCATCAAAATTAAATATAACGGACCAGTTTTCTTATAGTTTATAAATAAATTTAATTCTCGAACCATTTCAATTTTCATAAGTTCTAGGGAATAGAGACTAAATCGTTACTCAGTCAAATTCAGGATTCAATTTTGTTTTTAACTTAAATTTACCTTTTAAATTTTAAGAATATCCAAATTTTATTTTCATAATAATTTGGATCTACATTTTGGGTTTCAGACATTCCAATTAATCCCAAATATTGAATTAATCATTTAGTTTTAATATTTGAAATTTAGTTTAGTTTCAATTGACAGCGGAGTACAATTATAAGAACTAAATGAAATCTTTGGTTGCCTCTTAATTTCATATAGTATAAAAAAGTTTATATATATATATAAATAAAGAAAGTAAATATTTGTCACATGACAAATATTAATTAGATAATGATAATTGAGTGGTTGAATGTAGCTTAATTGTATCCCAATATTTTTCTTTTAAAATAGCAAGACAAATAAAATTTTTAATTTTCCTGGATATAAGGATCTAATTTACTAAATTAATTAAAATATTATATTCTCCGATTAGATCTTTTAAGAAAAATCACTCATTACCATAAAAGAAATATTTAAGAATTTTGTGGATTAACATATTAAAATAATATATTATCAAACTCCACTTCAAGTAGTAGTAGTAATAGAAGTACTATAATGCGATAAATTTATATATCATCCGATGTTCGATTGATATTTTATGTTAAACGTCAATATCTAAGGTTGTGTTCATTTTTATTTTTAAAAATTAAGTTTATGGACATTATCTCTACCTTCAAATTTCTTTTTTGTTATCTAATTTTCAACCATGACTTAAAAAATCAAGTCAAATTTTAAGAATTAACAAGGTAGCTTTCAAAAAGAATTTTTTTTTTTAATTTGATTAAAAATTTAATCACTAAAAGATGCAAATCATAGTAAGAAATTTGAATAAAATAGGTTCAATTTTTTTTAAAAAAAATCAAATGATACCCAATAGAATCTAAACGTTTTATATGTAGATGGTAACAAGTGACTTGAAGGTGGATAATTTCCACTCCTCTTTTTTTTTTTTTTTTTTTTTTGAATAAAAAGGAATTTATACATGAACTAAGTAATAGGGAATATAAATACATAACAAAGATTTTAATTGAGCATAGTTGATTGTATTGGCCAATTGTGTTTGAGAAGAATGGATGTGAAGAGAAAATAGAAACATTCAAAATTTAATACCTCTTCCTAAATGGTAAATTTGCTATTTGGGAGCAGAATCCAATGGGAAGAGTTACGAGGAAGGAACGACGTCGTCAGAGGAGGCTGTCAGAGTTTCGAGGAGAATTATGATTGTAAAGCCACCTGGTTACCAATACGGTTCACCACCGGTCTCACCAGCCGCCTCTTCCACCCCACCGACTTCTCCGTTTTCCGGTAAGTTACCTTTTTAGTTTCTACATTTTTTTTTTTTTTTGTCTATTTTCTATTTGAACTTTTAGGTTTAATTTCAATATAGCTTTTAGGTTTAAAATGTTGCAATCTTACCTTTAAAATAAAATTTAAGTTTTGTTTCAATTTTGTTCCTTGATTATAAGATTTACATTTTTAATCTCGATTTATTCTTTTTACTAAAAACTTACTTTCAGTCTTTTAGTATTAACTTCTATCATTTGATTTTCTAATATTCACAAATCTACACTACAAAAATTTTAATTTCATTAAACATAAAATTTAAATTTAAAACTCTAGAAGATAATTGAAAGTTCTTTTTTTCCTTATCATACGTAGGAGGGTATCAAATCTCTTACTACAAATTTGATAATACAAACATTATATACGTTGAACTATTTTCATTTTGACGAATTAATTAAAAATATTAAATAAGAGAGTAAGTTTGTAATTTAAATAAATTTTAATAATTAATATTGTAAGTGAAAAGATATTAATATGTGATTTTGTTATTATTATTTAATGTTAATGGGTTTTGTTTCCGATGACATGGGAAAAAAGGGGGGAAATGGAGGCTTTTACTTTGTCGTTTAGTGGGGTTGTGAGTTGTGGCCTTCCGATTGGGCAGTCTATTCTAAATGGTAATAATTAATTGAGTATTGATTATAGTGTGGGTTTGAAAATGGCCATCGTACCCCTTTGGATGTATGTACACCGATAGTTTATTCAACAAATCAAAGCTGACAGCTTAAACTACAAAAAAATTAAACAATTAAAAAAATCCCATAATTGAAAATAACAAAACTGCCATGTAGTAGTTTTCACAGTTTTTCCCAACTTTCTGGTTGTATAAAGATAAATGCAGTTCTCAGTTAAAATGTCTTGCAAGTTTTTTTTTTTAATAATTATAGATTAAAGCCACAAATTTGAGTTGGTAATTGTTGGAAAAATTTCATATGAATATTTCAATAATAGTATAATTAAAAAAATTTAAAAAAATAATACAAGAATTTATGGGAAATTTTCAAAATTGGAGAAAAATCCCGATCCAATCTACCGTGTGAAAATTTTGTATATTCATAGAATTATTTCTCCAATTCCAATAATTACAAGAGTTCTTTCTCACAAGTTTTTCTACTACAAGTATTCTTTTTTTCCTCTTAACAAACAAATATAAAAAATGAATTTAATTAGATTTAGCACATCCAAGTTACAATTTGAAACTAAAATATTGGTTCCTTAGTTGGAATTTTTCTACTTCCTTGATTTTTTATATATCCAAAGACATTTTTTAATTATATGTCAAAACCTAATCGTTCTTATTTGCTGAGCATAGGTAGTCAAACATACGTTGATGTATATAGATAAATTATCAATATTAAATTTAAAAAGTTTTAAAAAACATTTAAATTAATTATATCGATGTATTGGTGGATATTTTTATCCTTCAGTATAATTTAGAGGAAATAATATCTCAAAAAAGATGAAGAATTTTTTTTTTTTAAGTCTCGTTTGGTAATATCTTGTTTTTCGTTTTTGTTTTTTAAAATAAAGTCGATAGATACTATTTTCATCTCCATCTCTAAATTTCTTATTTTGTTATCTACTTTTTCGTTTAAAAAACCAAGTCAAATTTTAAAAAATAAAAAATGTATTTTTTTAAAAGATGTTAATCTTTTTGAAATTTGGTTAACAATTCAGCCATTCTACTTAAGATAGATGTAAATTAATGTAAAAAATGATGAGGAATTTTGAAAAATAAAAAATAAAAATAAATTGATTACTAAACGGAACTTTAGTTATAAATCATTATCTTTTGCCAAATACACTTTAAGGATGTGAAAGGGAAATTTGATAGCCTTTTGGTTTTTTTCCCCAAAAAGTTGTGATTGTTTAAATTACTTAACAATTTTTTTACAATGCTCTTTTATCCTTCTTAAAAGAAAATTATTAATTAAAAATTATTAATTATTAATTATCAATTATCAATTATTTTAAAACAAAGTAGACAACAAAATGAAGTTCTTCCCTTATAAAAAAAAAATAATAAAGTAATATCGATAAGCTTAGTTTTCAAAAAAATATAAATTAAAAATCAAATAGTTAGGTTGTTTGATAACTATTTTGTTTTATTGTTTTTAAGTTTTGAAAATTTTTTTATCAACATTTATTTCATTTATTTATTTATTTTTGTTATCTTTTTCTATCAATGTTTCAAAATCAAGTCAAGTTTTATTAAAAAGTAGTCCTTAAAAGTTTGTTTTTGTTTTTGAAATTTATTTAAAAATTTGAAAAGAAATATGTAAATGATTCTAAGAGATTATAGGAAAAAGGCTTAATTTTTAAAAATAAAAAAGACAAAGACAAAATGTTCATCAGATTTTAAATAGTATTGCTTTTCTACAAGAATAGTACACAGTTTTTGAAATGTATCAATCTAATTTAAAAAGTATATACCTTTTTGGGTTTAAGAACATGTATGGTTCGATATTTAAATCTATCTAATATTTTAGTTGAAGGTATATAATTTTTTTTTATAAGCTGGACTTTGATATATATAGAGCATATTTAATAATTTAAGTGAATCACAATAATGTTAGTTTTATCTAATAAAAAAATAAAATAAAATAAAACCTATAATTATAGGACCTTTTCCTTCTTCAATGTGGCTTATTCAATCTCTAGGCTATGCCCACAAGGCTAATTGATGTTGATATTTCTGGATATAGATTATTATTCGTCCATTTGTAATTATTTGAAGAAAATAATAAATGATGTAATAATTTCATTCCTTGGGGTGGTTTATTTATTTATTTATTCTTATTATTATAGAAGCAATTATGTGGTAAGTTAATATTAACATGGTTGAGTTGTGTTTGTTATGGAGGTAGAGAATCATTCAGATTTCGAAGAAGATCGACATCGGATGCTTATGGGAAGACAACAAACGAAGTCGGACCTCGGACTCCTACTTCTCCTTTTGACATGTGAGATATGATGCCATAATCTTCGACTCCAAAACTTAGGCAGATGAGATGATGAATGACAATCTTCACGTCTTTTAGGATTACGGTGTTTAATATTGTCCATAGTTTTTGGTCGAAAAATGTTAAAAAGACTTTTTACTGTGTCGTTTGTTCATATGATATAGTTTGAATTATATAAGTATGTTTTGGCTATATGTTATGGGTAGGGTTGTCAATATTGTGAACGATCATCTAAGAAAGATTTTGGCTGTGGGGTAAAATCCTTTTGTGTATTATATGAGTTATGGTTTGTACTTTGTAGTTTATCATAATGTCTCAATTATCAATGATGGTGTCTTTAGTTGTGTACATATTAGAGGGACCAACACTTTCTTTTTAACTTATTTTCTATCTAATTCATCATTTTCAATAACTGCATCTGGATTTATCAAAAGATATATAAGTATATTTTGAATTCTAATAATATTGATGATGATTTGAAAGGAAAATTTTGAAAATAAGAGAATCAATTTGTATTTTATGAGAATCAATGAAGATGTAATGACCCAACCCCCTAAGACTTAGGTAAGGCCGTTACTAAAATAAATGCATGCAAAGAATTTAAAATGATGCTCAGTTATTTGAAATAAATGCTAATTAAAACAAGAAAAGTTCAAAAGACATTTATTAAATGCAATTGTTAAAAACAATAATAGAGTACCCATAAATCATAAAGGTTAATAAATACATATGAAAAACAATTATTAATAATAAGTTTCAAACATCAAAACTAAATATTAAGAGAAACATGAAAAGAACTCTAACTCTCATGATGCGGAAACGTAAAAACTAGTCCCAGTGGCACGATCACGAATCCCGCTGCACCATCGCTGGTGCATCTCTACTTCTTACCTGAAACATTAATATAAGAAAGAATGAGTATAAAATACTCAGTAAGTAACCCCACTACTGGGGTCAAGTTAGGCATCTATGTCCTCTAGACGCCTATCCCTAGTGGAACATATAAATTATTCTTGTCATCATGGAATACATATATACATGAAAAACTTATTTCTATCCTAAGGTAATTGAATATGCCCACTACCTCAAATAAGTCCCGTAGGACCCACAACCTCTGGTGAATCTCGAAGGAAACACAATATCTTACATATGCATGGTTATGCATACACCTCTTTCGTATACACATAACCCACTTAATGTGTACCTCTTTCGTACACATAGTTATGTATACCTCTTTCATATACACATAACCCACTGAAGGTGTACCTCTTTCGTACACCTAGTTAAGTATACACCTCTTTCGTATACACCTAACCTACTAAGTATGTACCTCTTCCGTACACCCCAGATCCTCTCTATAAATGTAGGGATGTGTACCTCTTTCGTACACATGGTTAAGCATACACCTCTTTTGTATATACATAACCCACTGAGTATGTACCTCATCGTACACCCCGGTACCCTCTAGGTATGTATCACTTTCATACACACCAGCCCTAGTACATCTCTTTCATGTACTAGGTCCTTGGACGTGCATTACTTTCATGCAGTCACATAGTCTGGAAAGGAAAAAAAAATGACATCTAACTTCCTATTACATATAACATTCACCTAATCATGAATCCTCTAAAATCTCCTCATCAAGGTCATGTTCATTAACCTCAACATACGTAATTAATCTAGTGTTAATGGATCTGCTCTAGTACATCCCTTTCATGCACTAAACTATGTAAACAATCAAGTATTTGAGATTTCATAATATATAGTACGGCCTACACATTCTCATAATAAATCGCATAACTATGTGAATCAGTAAATGTCGAATCCTCATCTAACTTTAAGACTTTCCGGTAGGAGTGCTACTTAACTTACATTTAAGGGTCATGCTCAATCATCACTTTAATATAACTCATAAGATTCTAAATCATGCTCATACATTAACATGCTTCAGACATATTATCACATGCTCATATATCTCTTCTAAACAGTTCATTCAATCTCAGAACAATCAAAATTATCCTTGTAAACAGTCTTAAAATCCTCAAAAGAAATCGTAAATTTATCACCCAGTTTAAAGGCAGTTTCAGTAGTAAGATTACTTACCTTTACTCGCAAACTCTAGAAATTAGCAAGCTCAACTTCTTCCTTGTCCAACGAAACTGAAAGCCCACAGGATCAAACTTAAATCACCCAAAACAAAGACACCAGGACACCTCAAGATCCAAACCTAACACCCAACATCATGACAAATTATTTTAGGTCGCAGTCCATGGTTCAGTCAAACTTAAATCGAGAAATCCTCAAGGAATCCAATCAAAACAATTTACACTTTCCCTTAATCCAAGATTCTGACAAAGATCAAAGCGGACCCGACGCGGTAGGGACGACGGCGACCGGCAATGGTGAAGCTGGGGCGGCGGATGGGCGGCTGGAGGGAATTTGGACGAGCGGCCCGGCTGGACAGAGGCTCACGGCAGCAGCTGGAGAGCTTCTGGTTACTCGCGGACGAAACGAACGGCTGAAAGGGACGACGCAACGACGAGCGGCGTGGTCAGACTTTCGGGATTTGGTCGGCCGAAACCCACGAATGGCAAGCAACGCAATTGGAGGGAGGTCGATGGCTGGACGATTGGTGGCACGTGGGACCGGTTGAAAGCGGACATGTAGCGCTTCGAGGTCGACAAACGGTGGTCGGTTGGAGGTGCACGGCGACTAGGGCTGTGGCGGCTAGGTGTGCGGCAAGGAAGAAGAAAATGGAGGGAGGGTCTTGGTTACAAAGGAGAGGGATGAGGGAGAGATTTATTATTTTTTTAAAGAAAAATGAAAAATAAAATTTTAATTGATTTTACTTTACTTTAGTTCATTTTATTTTTTATTCATTCCTTCTAAACATAACATATTAAATCCTTTCCTCTTCAAAACAAAATTCCAAAATTAAAAGTCAAATCCCCATTTACATTAAATCTCAATAATCAAAATTGAACTTCCAAAAAATTCCAAAAATGTCTTTAATTAATATAAATTACTGAAATTACATTACTAACAAAATTTAGGGTGTTACAGAAGATTAGAGAGTTTGTATTTTATGTTTTCAAGGTTTCAATTTAAATATAATGGTATAAACCATAGAAAATGGTTATGAATCTTCTAAATTAGATTGAATTTCAGAATATGTTGTCTGTCTTAAATAATTTTAATAATTTTGTTAAAAAAGTTACATTATTAAAATTTTATAATAACGTATATCTTTAGTATAATGAAAATAAGCACATGATTAATCAAATATTTATTGAATTTTTTATCTTTTCTTATATAATATTCTAAAATTTAAAATTTAGACACGAAAAATAAATACAAATGGATTTTTGTTCCATTCATTCAACTCATTGAATTTGAAAATATAGAACAAAATTTAGATAGTATATCAAACATGTCTCAAACTTTTTAATTTCGAGATGTATATCTCTTTTTAGGAAATAGAGATGAGAAAATACAATCAAAAGAAATTACGTTCTATTTGGAGTCAGAATTTGGATAGAAATAATTCCAAATTTCAAAATTTTAAAAGAAGAATATGATTTTAAATCCTTATTTTTACATTTGAAAAACCATTCATATGAAAAATTTATTTGTTGGATACCCCTAAGAAATGAAACGAAAGTATGAAATTCTATTTTTTTTTACACTTGACATGTTGCAAAAATTGATATTAATAATTTTTTTAATAATATATAAGATATTTATTGTCAAATAACAATGTCAATCAACTATAACTATGAAAGCATATAATTTAATCCAAATACATCAACTTATTAAATTAAAAGTACGGTTGTTTTCAAATATAAGAGAATAAACCGAAATATTTATAAATATAGTAAAATTTCACTATTTATATACGATAAACTATGATAAAATGCGATAGACTATTATCTGTATCTATCTATGTCATGATAGATATAGATTGTAATCTATCATAAATAGATTGTGCTTTTTTGTTATTATTTATAAATATTTTTCAACAATTTTATCATTTAAAATATTTTTTTTCTTAAAAATACGAACATCATTTTTGTTGTCAGTAGAAAAAGAATTACACATGTTTAAATTCAAATAAACCCAAAAATTAAAGAGAAAAATAAGTTGGATAAAAACAAAATTATCCTCCGTTAGTGCCTCTTCCTCCAATTTTCTAATTTAGCTATTCTTTGTGCATGAATTTTGAACCTCCACAAAAAATCTATTAAAAATTTTCATATATTGGGGAATTGAGAGGAATAGCTAATAAAAAGAGAGACTCGAATGAGAAATAGCTAAAAATATTTACTACATAGATTTTTAGCTACTACGATCTTAGAAGATGAGGTCGGAATTTTCAATAATAAGTTTGAATTTTGTTTAATTTTAGTCTCTATATTTTAAATTGTCCGATTTTAGTTCATGCACTTTCAATAAATCTATCAATTTTAATCCCTCAAATTGCAAACCCGAACTCCAAAATATTATAGATCGGAAGACACCAAAGTTGTAAGGGTGTCTAACTTTCCAAGTGCATTGGCCAGGGATTGACAAACCATATAGTTCAATAGTTGTAGGCAGCCTGAAAGCGAGCATATTAGAGAGTTTTGAAGTGTTAAGTGATGCCAACCTTAGTACTAGCATTACTAGCTTGAATCATACTATATATTTTGATTTTATTTATCGATTTTTTTAGTGTTTTAAAGTGTCAATAGCATAGATTTTGAAAAGACGATTTTATGTCTATAATGTAGATCTCAAAAAGACGATTCTGACATATTTTGAATTACTCACATCAGACTTCAAACGAATGAGTTATAAACAAATAAGTTTAGAGCAATGATGAATGACATACATGAATCAATCAAATAATGAAATGTGATAATACTTGCTATATACACGTATATAGAAAGAATCAAGTTGATCGGAGAAATTGAATTGTGCTATTTAAATATATCTTTTAAATTTAAAAAAAAAAACAAAAAGAAAGAACTTTTAAAATGGTTTTCAATTTAAAGAAAAAATTATTGTGACCAAGGGTCACATATTATTATTGTTGTTGCCGTAGTTATTATTATTATTGAATTGAACTTCAAACCTCTATTTAAATCTCATTTTTCTCTTTTAACGTATCACTTCTCTCCCAATCTTACTTACATTTTCTCTCCAATTATCCATTATTGATTACTCCCTCGAAGCTTCACCTTCTTAAATTTGTTTTTAAAGAGATTTATTTTCGAGATGTAGATTATCTTGAGTGCTTAAATTTTTGTCTATCTATTCTTTTAAGAGTTTTTTAATAGAAATTTTGTAATAAAATGTGCCTATATGCCTTGAGATTGTGTATAATAGTTTAATCTTGAACCCGAAAAATGATTTGTAATGGTTTGGTCCTAAATTCGTTGAAAGGATTGCAGTAGTTTGACCTTAAGTCTATTGAAAAAGATCGAAATAAGTTGGATCCTTGATCTACAAATCAATGATTGATTGAGGTTGACTCTTGAACTAATAAAAGGATTGGTCGAAAGAAAAGAATGAAATTTTGAACCACTTTATAAAAGTATCATCTCTTTCTCTCTATATGAAAAGAAAAGTCATCACTATAATTTAACGGTGATTTATGCAATATAGTTGGGTATAATAAGTAATAGGTTACATGATCTAGATAAGAAAGGTATGTTGGACAAAGACTAAAGAAGTGGCTACAATTAGGTAGATGAGAATAAAAATATAGTATATGTAGATGGGACGTTGAAGGCAAATTTCTCTGCCTCCAACATATACACAATTATGCTTATGTTTATGGGTCTTGCCTATTTTTAATCATTGCATTATATAATTGTTTTCTTATTATTTTGTGAGAACACATACTTTTGATCTTTTTTCATCTCACACTTTATTATATAATTTTTTTTGTCGGACTTTATTCTTGTCGTGGATATATTTATATGATGAATGCATAATCATTCATAGCTCGAATTTGTTACCATCGACATCTAAGTTAGAAGTTGGACTCTCCTACACATATATTGTCAATAATATATCCACTAATTTTAATTTATTTAATATATAGTTATATAGTAACAACCTTACTATATAATATACATATTACACAATATGTTATATGTAATATGACATATAACCTATAGTTTATGTTATATCAAATATAATATAATCTATAGTTTAAAATTCTCTCAATAATTTAAGGTATTTAATATACATCAAATTTATATTAAATTTAATTATATGAATCTAATCCATATAATTAATACTTGAATTATATTTAAATATTTATTTCCTCTCAAGATAAATTTTATATTATAATGTATCTAATATATCACATATAATTAATTTAAATTAATTATATCATATGTAATTAATTCTCTCAATTAATTTGAACAATTCAAATTAATCCAAAATTAATGTGATTCTCAATTATCTTAGTTGAGCTACTGAGGGGACCTTATGAACCTGTAGATTGAAACTTTTTTAATTAAATTACCCAACTTCCATTAACTATTGGTCATTCCACTAAAAACAGACAACTGCACTCTTCACGCTACAGATATATTTTTTGTGTCTATTGGATATAACCAATCAATGGTACAATGACCATTTACAAATTACTCGTACGTACAGTTTAGCCAAAATTACCATTTTGCCCCTGTAGTTACATCGAACTCCTGAAGTACCACTGATCCCTCTAATGAACAATAAATCATAGTCCAACTATGACCAAACTCCTCCAAGGCCAAGAGAGAATGTGGTACTACATTGTTCAAGCCTCGAGATCAGCCTTTAAAGGAGCAATTTATCTACTTACCTCGACATTAAGGAAGGAGTGAATTCTATCTTGTGTAGTTGTGTTCCCAGCTCCCCAATTAGACAGATAACTAAAATGGTAGACATATTGAGTTGGCGAACTAGCCACTCTCACCCACACAAATCAAAGGACTGCCTTCATAGGTAGGAGTTCACAACTCACTCAAGATTCAGGTCATGTCACCTATAGTCATCTTGGTGAAATGTAAGTCTCTACTATTATCGGTGTTATATAATGAGACTATTCATTTCATGGTTCGGTCTTATACAAACTCTTTTATATAGAATATCTCCGCTCATATATCTCTACATGAATGACCCAGATCAAATCATTTGTAGAACTCTAAAACAGTTGTAACATTTATAAAGCGAGTTTTATTCGTAGTCACCAGGATAAGGTACCCAACCTTATCCATCTACTACAAACACATCAGGTTATCACTTAAACATGATCCACCTGTATGTCTCCACATACATGTTTAAGCTACAGAAGATAACCTTTGATGTTTGTTTATTTTTTTTTTTTATTAATGCTACTAAATGTCAAATAAAACGCTTCAAATTTTATTAAATAAATAAATTATTTGTACAATATAATTACAAACTACATGACCCATGAAATTTAGGGCATCAACCCCAGCAATCTCCCAATTGTCCTAAACCTAGTGGGGTGTATATCATAAAAGTCCTAATACAAAAGTACATAAAATAAGAAACTAAGGCATAAAACACGCCCAGTACAAAATCTCCCACTTGCCTTAAACTAGATGTGGCATTTCCTGTAGACCTATACTCTGCAGGTGACCCTCAAACACCTTAGTCATGACGACCTTTGTAAATCGATCAACAATGGTGTGTATCGAAGCTATCTTCGTGACGATCACGTCTCCTCAATGCACAATCTCTCGAATGAGATGATACTTCCGCTCTATGTGCTTCCCGCATGTGTGACTCCTAAGCTATCGAGAATTAGCCATAGTACCACTATTATAACAATAAAGGGTGATGGGCTTTTACATGTATGGAACCACTACGAGATCAGCCAGGAATTTCCTGAGCCACATAGCTTCCTTGGCACCTTTACAAGCTGCTACAATGACGAAGAGCATCCATGAGCGCATTCGAATCTTTCTGATTTCACCGTGATCGAAATATAACATATACATTCTAACATACAGTAATTAACGATATGCTTTGAACACTAAAATACAAAGGGAGAAAGTTCTCATACCAATTGAAGATCCTCTTCAAGTTTGGAACTCAGATGCAGTAGAAGACCTCTACGCGAACTCGATCGCCCAGCAAATAAGTTGGCTGCAATAGCATGAACAATCACGAACAAATGAATGTAGCAGTGCGACAACCCTTCACAGATCGCTTGTAAATACAGCTGGACCAACAACCGTTATGTCCCTGTAGTTACATCTGTCTTCTTAAGTACCACTAATCCCTCTAATGAACATAAATCATAGTCCTACTATGATTGAGTCTTCTCTTCCAAAGAAAAGCTGTGACCACTATGTTCAAGCCCCAAAATCAGCACTTAAGGGAGAAATCTCTCTATTTATCCCTGCTTTGGGAAATGAGTGAATTCCATATTGTGAATTGAGTTCCCAGCTCCCAGATTAGATAAGTCCCCAAAAAGGTAGGCATGTTGAGTTGGTAATCTGGCCACTCTCACCCATACTAATCAAAGGATCACCCTCAAAGGCAGGAGTTCACAAAACACTCAGGATTGAGGTCGTGTCACCTATGGTCGTTTAGGTGAGATGCAAGTCTCTAGTATCAATGGTGTTATATACAGAGTCTAGTCATCTCGTGGTCCATGTCTTATACAAACTCTTTATGTAGGACACCCCCGCTCCACGTCTCCATATGAATGGCCCGGATAAACCATCTATAGTAGTTTACAACACTTACAAACCTCTACAAAGCGGGTCATATCCGTAATGTCATCAGGATCAGGTATCTCACCTTAATTCTTATACTACAAACCGATTTAGGTTATTACTTAAGGCGTGATCCACTTGTATAACAAATATATATGCTTAAGTTCACATAAGATAACCAAGGAGCTTTGTTTATTGAATATGAGTAAATGCCAGAATTAAATAACACTTATTTTATTCATTAAACAATGTGTATCTTTACAAAACAACGAGACTCTGGGAGAATTAGGACACCAATTCCAACAATCTCCCACTTGTCCTATGACTCGGAAGACTAATGTACAATACAATATAAAATGTAAAATATACAATAAATAGGGCATACCCCAGTATCATCTCCCACTTGCCCTAAACAAGATGTCGCATGTCCCGCAGACCCAGGCTCTCTAAGTGACCCTCGAACACTTTAGCCGTGAAGGCCTTTGTCAAAGGATCAGCAACGTTGTGCTCCGATGCGATCTGCTCGACTATCACATCACCGTGACGCACAATCTCCCTGATCAGGTGATATTTTCGTTCAATGTGCTTACCCCGATGATGATTCCGAGGCTCCTTCGAATTTGTCACAGCCCGTTGTTATCACAATAAAGAGTGATAGGAAAATCCATATTTGGAACAACTTCCAAATTTGTAAGGAACTTTCTTAGCCAAACAACCTCTTTAGCTGCTTCACAAGCCACTATGTATTCGGCTTCTATAGTGGAGTCTGCGATACATCCTTACTTGATGCTTCACCAAACTACAGCCCCTCCATTCAGAGTAAACACTAACCCCGATGTCGATTTACGAGAATCTCGATCAGTTTGAAAGTCAGAGTCCGTGTATCCTGTAAGGATCAGATTCTTATCTCCATACACAAGCATGTAGTTCCTCATTCTTCGAAGATACTTGAGGATCGTCTTGACCACGGTCCAATGATCAAATTCTGGATTGGACTGATACCGATTGACAATCCCTACTACATAGCAAATACCGAGTCTGGTACACAACATTGCATACATCAAGCTTCCTACAGCAGAAGCATAGGGAATCCATCTCATCTCCTCAACCTCTGAAGGTGTCTTAGGACATTGATCCTTAGATAGAATGATTCCATGCCTGAAAGGTAACAAACCCCTCTTGGAATCCTGCATCCTGTACCTGATCAACATTTGATCAATGTTTGATGCCTGAGACAGGGCTAATCGTTTGTGCGATTCCGAATGATCTGGATCCCGAGAACATACTATGTCTCACCTAAATCTTTCATTTGGAATTGGGCAGCTAGCCAACTCTTAATGTCAGTAACATATCTTACATCATTCCTAATGAGTAGGATATCATCCACATACAGTACCAGGAAAGCTACTGAGCTGTTGATGATCTTCTTTAAACACAAGGCTCATCAACGTTCTAGTCAAAACCAAACAACTTGACAGCAGTGTCAAATCTGATGTTCGAAGATCGAGATGCTTATTTCAACCCATAAATGGACCTATTAAGCTTGCAAACTCTTTGCTCTTGATCTGGAACTACAAAACCCTCCAGTTGAATCATATAGATGGTCTCCTCAAGATTACCATTCAGAAAGGCAGTCTTGACGTCCATTTGCCATATTTCATAATCATAAAATATGGCTATGGATAGGAGAATCCTAATAAACTTTAGCATGACAACAAGTGAGAAAGTTTCCTCATAGTCAACTCCCTCAACCTGGGTATAACCCTTTGCCATGAGTTTACACCTTTCTATCTACACCTCTCTTTCGCTTAAAGATCCACTTACACCCAATAGGTCTTACCCCATCAGGTGGATCAACAAGCTCCCAGACGTTGTTGAAGTACATAGACTTCATTTCCTGGTTCATGGCCTTAACCCATTCATCTTTGTCAACATCCTCCATTCCCTTCTTAAATGACAATGGATCCTCGACCCCATCATTCGTAATGATGTTTTGGGCTTCAGTCAAACCCATGTAACGATCCGGTGGGTTCATAACCCTCCCACTACGTTGAGGCAGTCTCAACCCTTGAGCTGGTTGACTAGACGTCCCAACCTCAACAACTTTTGTTGATCTGTCAGCCTGTTCAACAACTCTTGTTGAATCTCAGCAATCTTAGTCTCACTAGAGATCTCACGTAAAATGAGATTACTTCGTGGCTTATGATCCTCCATGTGATCTTCTTTCAAGAAGATAGCATTAGTGGAAACAAACACTTTGTTCTCACCGGGATCATAAAAGTATCCTTCTCTCATTTCCTTGGGGTAGCCCACAAATAGGCAAACCTTCGAATGCGGTTCCAACTTCTTTGGGTTAGTCACTAGCACATGTGCCGAACAGTCCCAAATCCTGAAGTTGCGTAAACTACCTTTATTGCCTCTTCATAACTCAATAGGTGTTCCAGAAACACTTTTCGAGGGAATGTTGTTCAGGATATAACATGCAGTTTGCACTGCATGACCCCAAAACGAGTCTAGAAGATGAGCATAATTCATCATAGACTGAACCATGTCCAACAAGGTCCTGTTTTTCCTTTCTGCTACACCATTCTGTTGAGGTGTACCAGGGGTCGAGAGTTGGGACACAATCCCATGTTCTATCATATAGTTTTGGAATTTGAGGTCCATATACTCTCCACCACGATCAGATCGTAGTGTTTTTATTTTCTTACCTAACAAGTTTTCAACTTCAACCTTATACTCCTTGAACTTGTCAAAGGCTTCAGACTTACGTTGCATTAGGAAGAGATACCCAAACCTTGAATAATCATCTATGAAAGAGATGAAATATTCATACCCACCTCGAGCTTTAACATTCATCGGACCACAGAGGTATGAATGTACAAGCTCCAAGGGTTCCCTGGCTCTGTAACCTTTTCCAGTAAAAGATCGTTTGGTCATCTTGCCTTCGAGGCATGATTCACATATCGGCAAAGAGTTTTCTTATAAACTCTTTAGAAGTACACTTTTCACCAACTTCTCAATCCTATTAAGGTTGATGTGACCTAACCTCAGATGCCAAAGATGGGCGTTTTCCTTAGGAGAAATCTTCGGTCTTTTAGCTGTTGTTTCCGTACTGAACATTTCAGTGTTAAACAAGGCTTTTATGACTAACGACCTTAGTACATATAAGTTATTTTCCATTGAACCAGAACCAATCTCCATTCCATTCTTGAAAATAAACACTTTATTCCTTGTTCAATGAGACAAGAAACCGAGATTAAGTTCCTTGTTCAATTATCCAGTAACAGATAACGTTTCTTGTCAACAAATAACTTCAACCTGCCTACAGCAACAATTGAAACAACCTCACCATTACCGACTCGAAGAGTGATCTCTCCCTGTGGCAACGTTTGTCAGGAACTAAATCCTTGGTAAGAGGAACTGACATGATTGGTAGCACCTGAATCACGAATCCAGGCAGAATCATCATTCTCTACCAGACATGTCTCCAAGACCAATAAATCATATTTACTGTCTTGTCTCCTCTTTTGGAGAGTAGTGGGATGGAGGTCATTTGCCATAAAATTCGTTTCACGTGATTCTTTCCACTGTAAATAATCGGTCATTGTTAAAAGCTTTAAACGGAAATACTAACGAGTTGCTGAAAAGCAAAAAACACATTGACCTATGTTAGGTTTTAAGCAAATACCCGTTGTAAAACAAAACAACATCTAATAAGGTTTTAGCAAAACTAACATGAACCCCATGTGACATCTAGTTTTGCAATGATGCTTCAAAGATTTAGGACAAAAGCCACCGAAGGGAGGTCAGTTATCCCTCCTCTGAATTGAGAAGATCTCAACCAGTCATTAATACCAGAATAACTCTCGTTCCTATAACGACTAGCCATCATTGATTTGGCCAAGAGATCATTAAATTAATTAACAATCTCCCGTAAGTGTGACCCGCTATTTTAAGCCCTAGAGGTCCGTCCCAAAAGGCCAATCTGAAGGGAAAAAATTTGATCGGGGAAAAACCTAAAGCAACCCTATCCATTTCTGGAGTTCACCTTAATATTGACAACCTACACAAAACCATCCGAAGGAGGCCGCTCCGAAGGCAACATGAGGGCGTACAGAATGATCTCATAGTGTGAACCAATGACAGAGGCCATAGGACGTGTTGTCACACACCTTTCACCCACTTATTATAAGTATTCTCTCCGTTCACCATGATATTGACTCATGCAAACACCATCCGAAGGAGGATGCATCCTGGGGCATCTCGAGGCCAAGCATGAATCTCACAGTGTGAACATACAGGAAGAAACATGAGTGGAATCATAGACATATCTGATACGCCTCATCTTCCCACTGAGTATTTTATAACCTAGGGTTTAGTTTACTTAAAAAAACACGGCTAAGGATTTTAACTAAGTGACTTTTAGGTTTTCCCAAGAGTAACTTTTACCTTGGATAGTTGAACAACTTTTGATCATCATCCATTAAACTCTTTAATGGAGTCTTTGACCAAAACGTCACATGCTTGTTAAAAATCTATCTAATTCACCTTTCCAGGTAGGTTCCCAGGTAGGGGTTTTACGTTTCCGTCAACTTAAGAACCCCAGCCTAACCAGAACCTGCCTTAGACAGAAGGTCCCTTATAGATAGGTTTACAACAAATTAAATCTTTTATTCCAACCAATTTAATCCTATTAAACCGATTTAAAAAGATTAATCTAGGTTCCTAAACTCTTTAGAACCACTGAACTTAGGTCTATCTCAATCCAATTTTAAAACCCTTTTAAAAAATGAGTTTATCCTAAGTCCACATGCAACTCTGAATTATCAATTTTAGGTCTAATTTCCTTTATAACACTTATAAACAGAAATAATCACAACGCAAAGCTAACACATGAAAGGCATTCATAACGATTATAAACGGCCTAACTGTCATGTTCAATGCATTGTCCATTCATTGCTACTTCTTTTATATAACACTTATAAAAACAGCAATGAAACAAGCAAAAACATGCTTCCATTCACCCTTAGACTATAACATTTATAATAAAGTGATGATGCATGATAATGCTCACTGCATGCAAAATATAACTCTTATATTTCATGATGCATGCGCATGCAGAAAAGGGAAAGCTAATTATTACAAAGACAAAGAGTCTCTGGTTCAAACAGGCAAACCGAGTCTTGGACCGATCGGCAAAGCTTCGCTTCTTCAACCATCCATTGTGTACTAAGCACCCGGTAATCATTTTTTCTCAATCAAGAATGCCTCAACTGGATAAATTGACTTATTTCACACAATTCTTCTGGTCGTACCTACCCTCGTAATTGATAGATAGAAACCTATGGGAAAAGAAAACTTTGTTCTGTTTAGTTTTCTTACTACAAAGGAATTTCAGGCCGACTACAAGACTAGGACTACAATACAAGTCATGAGCGATCATGTACATGATAAAACAAACTCTTTGCTATATCGCTTACCAGCGCTTCTAGAGTTAATGATCGTTTAGCATGTACTATATGATCATCTAGAAAAATCCAAACGATCGTTTAGTTATTACTGCACTATCGTGTACCTTTACTAAGCGATGAAGCCTGAAGTACACGATCGCTTAGCGCGCTCCGCATGATGCCCGCTTTCCGCGATCGTCTAAGCGACTACGATGCCGCGAAGCACCATCGCTTAAGCGATTGCATAGCCAACACCTCCGTATCGCATACGCTCGATCGCATAGGTAGTAACTAAGCAATGAAGCTTGCTAACTACGTGATCGTCTAGCGCGCACCTTCTTACTAACGATGAGCATCGCATGCCTCCCACGACGATCCAACCTACCTCTAGCGCCTACGTGATCGCACAACCAACGCTACATTATATGGTAAACGATTTACCCTATCGCTTAGCATTAGCTAAATGATCGATTAGAAAATACTACACGATCGTCTAGAACGAAAAATCTAAACAATTGCTTAGTGAAATCCCAACGATCGTTTACCTGAGGCTACACGATCCGATCCATGCTTAATCTTCTTCTTTGTTGAGAACTGCATCGCCATGTGCCGAAGCTTCATCATGAACGACTCAATGAACTTGAACTTTTCGAATTACAGACTCGATTGTAAAGTTAATTTTGCCCAAAAATGCAGGGGCCCTTACAATTAACACTTTGTAATAATGAAAGCTTTAACAAAAAGGCAATCAAACCCGAAATGTTCATCAATTCATCCACAAATGCAAAAAACAGTTAACTACAAATATAGAAACCCACCGCGACTGTAAAAACCATTCGATTCAGATCTGTAATTTGAAATATTAAGCAACCTGGCTCTGATACCAATTGAAGGAAATCAACTATCGAGATTTTCGTGTGCAGCGGAAGCAAGAAAATTCCAAATTACAATCATGAATTAACATAACATTTACAGTCGACTTCAAACATAAACGGTCATGCAAATTACAAAGAAATTACAGCATGAAACAATACAAATGTACAAAGAGAACTCTACGCATATATGCAGAAACGTCTCCACACTCCAATGCACAACTCAGATCGAACAACTGCAACCACGAGCGCTCGATCTACATAACTGCAACACCGCACGAACACAGCACGAACATTTCACACTCGTCCACAACGATCTCCTCGGTCACGATCTCCTCCTCAACACCACGAACGGACTCTTCCAAAGCACCACGAATGGCCTCCGAAAAACCTCGACGATGTCGAGTTGAGTCTGACACCACCAACAAGGCGACCTTGGTATTCTCAGTGTGAGAATCCAGAGGGTGGGCTCTGTTCGGACTTGGTGTGAGGCAGACAAACGGAGGAAAGACAGATCGTGTACACGACTGGGCAAGTGGGAGAAGTCGGAGACCTATCGTATAGGTCGATGCCCAATCGTTTAGATAAAGCTATGTGATCGTTTAACAAAAGCTATGCGATCGTTTAGCTCTATCGTTTAGCTCGACAGACTCTACACGATCGTTTACCTTGGGCCAGCGATCGTTTAGTAAACACTACACGATCGTTTAGCTAGCACCTGCATGATCGATTGGCTCAACCCAGCCGTCGTTTAGTAAATCTATATTTACTGAGGACTTCCGTGAGTTTCTTATCGCCGGAGAGAAAACTCAAAAACTTTTCAAACTTATGTAAGTCTTCTTTTTTCAAAATAGGAAACCGATTTCCTTTTAAACTCATGGTTACCATGATCAATAACCACCCACTTCATTTGGTTATTAAAAGAAAAAAAATATTAATTATCTAATAATTAATATTAATATAAATGATAACTAACTTATCATACTATATTTATAACCTATAGTTTTAATATTTCATCTCATGAAACATATAAATCATAGTTCTTTTTCTATTCCAAAGAGAAGCTATGGCCACTATGTTCAAGCCCCAGAATCAGCCCTTAAGGGATCAATCTCTCTATTTATCCTTGCTTCGAGAAATGAGTGAATTTCATATTGTGAATTGAATTCCCAGCTCCCAGATCAGAAAAGTCCCCAAAAAGGTAGGCATGTTGAGTTGGTAATCTGGCCACTCTCACATATATTAATCAAAGGACCGCCCTCAAAGGCAGGACTTCAATAAACACTCAGGATTGAGGTCGTATCACCTATAGTTGTTTAGGTGAGATGCAAGTCTCTAGTATCAACGACATTATATACAGAGTTTAGTCATCTCGTGGTCCAGGTCTTATACAAACTCTTTGTATAGGACATCCCCACTCCATGTCTCCACATGAATGGCCCGGATCAACCATCTGTAGTAGTTTACAACACTTGCAAACCTCTATAAAGCGGGTCGTATCTGTAGTGTCACCAGGATCAGGTATCCCACCTTAATCCTTATACTACAGACCAATTTAGGTTATCACTTAAGGCATGATCCACTTATATATCACATATGCATGCTTAAGTTCACATAAGATAACCAAGAAGCTTTGTTTATTGGATATGAGTAAATGCCAGAATTAAATAACACTTATTTTATTCATTGAACAATGTGCATCTTTACAAAACAACGAGACTCTGTGAGAATTAGGACACCAATCCCAACAGGTAGAGGTTGGAGAAAGAATTAATCGTGTAGACGATAAGCAAGTGGAAGAGAAAAAGGAGCTATCGTATAGCTAAGTGCTTATCGTTTAGAAGAAGCTATATGATCGTGTAGGTTTTACTAAGCGATCTTTTGGTAAAAGGTGGACAATCGTTTAGAAAAACACGGCACACTATGCGTTCATTTAGGAAAGCTAAGCGATCATTTAAGGACTAGCGTGTGATCGTTTAGGCGCGAGGTGTTCGATCGTTTAGGCGCTGAGCGACTATCGTATAGGCTCTCGATTTATGTGATCATTTACGTTTCCACACCGATGTCAAATTTTTCGAACTTTTGCAAAATGAAACAAATTTTCATTTTATTCTTCGGTTACCATAACCGAAGTGGTTGCTCCTGCTAACGCACGTCCGAGAAAAATTTTAGGCCAATTATCATATAATTAATCAATTAAATAATTAATAAATATAATCATATTATATTCTTACCCTATAGTTTGATATCACATATCTACTATAGTAATTTCTCCTCTAATTGATATAAATCATATTTATATCTAATTTCCTCCAAAAAAAATGTATCCATACATTTAGCCAATTATATCATATATAATTAACCAGTCCAATTATATCATATATAATCAAACTTCCTCTTGTCAGTTTGAATATTTTAAACTGACCCAAATACTGATTCTCGACTTTACCCAAGCTACCCAGGGGACCAAAAGGACCTGTGGCTCGAAGCTCCAATGGTACATGAATAGCTGACTAAATTCTTTAGCCACGAGATCCACCATCCGTTAACTATCAGGCAATCCACTAAAGACAAACAACTAAACTCTTCTTACCACAGATATATTTCTGTGTCCATCGGATATAACCAATCATGAGTACGATGACCCTTCACAGATGCTAGTAAGTACAGCTGGGCCAATTTACCATTTTACCCCTGTAGTTACATCTCACTCCTTAAGTACCACTAATTTCTCTAATGAACAGTACAACATAGTCCAACTATGTGTGAACACCTCTCGGACCAAGAGAATGTGTGTGGCGCCA
>NC_052350.1:57262364-57273743 GCF_009727055.1 Benincasa hispida | reverse complement strand
CAGTTTCCGGTCCCAAGAATATGTATCTCATCACATTTACCAAGATATATTATATAATTACCAGTCCATATTTATATCATCATATAACGAACTTCCTGCTTGTATGCTGATTGAACTTTCAATTACCCCAACTAGCCTGGGGTCGTCGTAGTTTATATTCCAGACCGGGGACGTATGAACCTGTGGCTCGAAGCTTCCAATGGTCTGTGAACGATAGCCTGACACTAAACTCTTTTGAGCTACGAATCCTCCATCCATTAACTGTCAGCCTCCATAGGACCAATAATAACTTTCTCCCACAGACTTTTATTTCTGTGTCACCGGCTATACAATCATGAGCTACGCATGACCTCCTCGCACAGCAAATCGATCGTAAGGATTGCAGCTGTAGGCCAAATTACCGATTTTGTTGGCTCTGCTGTATTACATGTACCTACGCAGAGAGTCAATCTCTTAGAGTACACGATTCTCTCAAATGAACAATAACTGTCCAACTATGTTGCATACCTCTCTGGGGCCAAGAAAGTGCGTCCTGTGTGTCCTGTTGGCGACACATCGTTAGCCTTGTGGAATCAGCATTACGACGCTACTTATTCTACTATACCCCTACTCGGGGACGAGTTGAATTCACATCATTGTGATAGCGAGTTTCCCGCTTCCTAAATTAGACGAATCCCAAATATGGTAGATTTAATCGGCGACTAGCCATTTGACCCCATAGACTCAAATCAAAGGAGCGCCCTCACATCGGGAGTGTCCTAACTCATCGGATTGAGATCATCTTACCTCATACATGTGTTCATCCTAGTCGAAGTGAGCTTTTCTGGTTCATGCTGAATCAGTAGATCTACTACATAAACTGAGACCTCGTTGAACGTTACTTCGCCCTGCCGATTAAGCGTCTTTATTTACACGTCTCTTTCAGCCATATAGTAGAGCGCGCTTAGCATCCTTGCATCGTCTCCTACCTTAACGAATTAGAATTCCTAGCTATCCCGTGTATACGACATCTGATTGCACAACACGTACAGTACGCGTGTTGCCATCTCCACAAAAGGGCGCAGTTCCGATGTTCACCACATTAAGATAAAGGCTTTCGGTGCCCTTATCATGTTACTACCAGAATCCAATTTTGCAGTTCACTCACTCAAACATGCAGTCCTGCTATGTCACAATACATGCTTGAGATCCTCAGTATAGAATACACCAGGGATCTTTCTATGTTTAATTTGGTTCGTGGCTACTAAAGCGGCATACTAATCAAAAGTAGTCGCACATATCTTGTAGCCTCCAAAAAAAAAAAAAAAAAAAAAAAAAAAACAAGTTTGCAGTAAGTATCCGATCATATAGTTACAACCAAAGCGTGTACAACTATTTAAACTACCAGGACACGAGCATTAGGGACAAACCAATAATAACCTTTGTTACTGAATATAATATGATTATATCTATCTATTTTTTTGGACATCTATTAGGATAATTCGTGATTTTTTTCTGTTTTTTTCCATAGCGTGAGATAGGTGGGAGAGTTGCATCTCAGGCTTTTCGCTAGCTATGAATGAAGATACTAAATGAATTGTTTTCATGTTTGCACGCAGAAGAGATAATGAATGCACTCACTGAAGGGTATCATTGTACTGCCTTATCGCATAGTAACGAGGCGCCTACTACGAGATAGAGCTGGTATGAACTTTTTAAACGACGATACAAGCCGCGCTAGTTTATAAACGATCATCTCTATAAGATTTTCTAAACGATTGTCTGGACCCTTCCTAAACATGATTGTAGCGCCCTGCGCCTCATCGGCGATGTAACTATAAACATCACTCGCCGTACATCCGCCCTTTATTACGCTAATACGTCGTCGATGGTACTTCTCTACATACCTAACGTGCTCGTCTAATACTAGTCGACCCACCTTATAGACATCCAGCTTTTTACCTTCCCACTGCCATTGCGTCGTGGTTTACCGATGGTTTTTTCTCATCTCCCCGTCTACCATAATCCAACAGAGCCCATCACTACATTCTGGATCTCACTGGATACTGAGGTTTATGTAGTGTAATCTGAACTTGATTGCTGCTGATTTCAGACGTGATCTGGATCCTGTCTCTCAGTCTGATACGGACGATGGTGGTTTTTGGATGCTCTTTCTCTCTTTCCGCCCACTATACCTCAGTCACGGAACTCGTAGATGCTGGGACATTGCTTGGGTGTCTCTGGACGCGAGAGGGGCACTCTCTTGCGGACGAGATTGAGAGCGAAAGATTTTCACTGGTATTGTTTGTTTCTGTGTTTGTTAATTTTAGCATGACTGTAATTGTTATTTTTTTGCCTTTAGTGCGATCTCACCACGACAGGGAGTTTTTTTAATCTTTAGAAGTGCATGTACTATTACAATGTTGCTCGATCTATAGGTTGATATGACCATTAATCTGGGGTGCCTAAAACATGGAGTCGTTCTTTCTTATATTAGTTTGTAGTCAGAACATTTGCTTTTCTAGTGATCACGAGTTAACTATTTCTTACATTCGTTGAGTTCAAGATTTATCACGTTCATGACACGAGACTTTATACTTGATGCATAAGTAGCATGACCTCAATCGTGGGGTTGGGAATTTGCTGAGAGCCGGTCCTCTGTTTGTGTTGGGTGCAGCGTGGCATAGTCGCCGATTATAAACTTGAATATTGGGATTAGTCTTAATTCTGAGGTTGGGAACTAGCTACACAGATTGGATTTCCTGTACTTCTTCTCGAGGGTGTTAGTTGATAGAACGTCCCTTAAGGCTGATTCCGTGCATTGAGATCTTATGGCGCCCACAACCTCCTCTTTTCGCAGTCAAGGTTTTACAAAATTATGTCTGATGCATACATCTGTACTGCTTCTATTAGAAAGAATTAGTGTTACTTAAGAGTGAGACTTCGTAATCGGCGTAAATTGGTAAATTGCCAGCTGTAATATGCATCTGAGGGTCGATGTACTCTGACTTGTATATCTATGATCAAATATTCTGTGGTAAGAAGAGTTGTTGTTTCTTTAGTGGCTTGCTTGATGTAACGGATGCTGTGCATCTCGTGGCTAAAGATTTGTCAGTTTATTTTTTTTTTTCTGTACCATTGGGCTCGACAGGTCCATTATAGGTCCTGGATGCTTGGGTAATCGAGATCGTATCTGGCAGTTTAATATTAAACTGCAAAGTGTTTATTGATATATATGGTGTTTAATTGATAATTGGTCTAATGTCTTGGACCACAAACAAAAACAACATTTTTTTTTTGAGATTGTAAATTTTATAATCATTAGAGGAGATACTATAGTGATATTGATTCAACATAGTAATGATTAATAGATTATTATTATTATTTTGTTATTATATGTAAGTTTGCTAAATTTTTCGGACGTGCTTGCTTAGGAGCAATACCTTTCGGTATGGAGTAGAACTAATGAAATGTTTTTGCAAAGATTCAAACATTATTTGACATCGTGAGGAAATAATGACCTATCGAGCCATAGATGTCTTCAGGCAACGACACGACCCTCGCGCCTAACATTGCCCACCAGTGTCCTTATGATCGCTTAGCTTTCAATGAACGCCTGTGTGCGTGTTCTTCAACGATGTCACTTTCCTAAGATCGTAGTAAACTCCCGTATTGCTTTTTTAACGATAAGACTGCTATACGTAGTACTTTTTCTCCCTTGTGTCTTACCTTTAATTTTCTCACAACCTCTACTGTTCGAATTTGTCCTTATTCTACGCCGTCTCCTTTTTTAATGCATGGTTTCATGATAATAAGTGTTATATTCTGATATTCCCAATTTACAAGCTTCTGTATCTTATGTGAATTTAGGGGGCCATGGGGCATTTCTTTTGTGATTAGTGATATGTTAGTATGAGTAACTAATTGGTCTTTGGGATTCAGGTGGGTACCTGCTGTACTACAGATCGACCGCGCTTAGAGGTTTGCAGTGTTCGTAACTATAAGATGTTGACGCTTCATGTGGAGACGGAGTGGGATGTCTACAGTTGTATGCCTGGCCGAGCTGACTACACTGATGGTAGTATGTTGTGTTGATATAGGATTGATCTCCCTTAGTTATTCTCTTTTCTCCTCTCCGTTGTTTTGTATTTGGGTTCTATAGTTGTTTTAGTTGGAGAGTTCTAGGTTCACGAATTTAAAAAAATATAAAAAAACAAATATTCTATGAGAGTAAGAGTTATTGTGGTCAGGTTATTTCCATCTTTGTATAGGCATCCCATCATGTCTCCACATGAATGGCCGGACACTTGTAGTAGTTTCAACACTTGCAACCTCTTAAAGCGTCGTAATCATGTGTGTCACCAGGATCAGGTATCCCACCTTAATCCTTATACTACGGACCAATTTAGGTTATCACTTAAGGCATGAATCCACTTATATTCATCTATGCATGTTAAGTTCACATAAGATAACCAAGAAGCTTTGTTTATTGGATATGAGTAAATGCCAGAATAAATAACACTTATTTTATTTAATTGCAATGTGCATCTTTACAAAACAACGAGACTCTGTGAGAATTGGACCAATCCCAACAGGTAGAGGGAGAAGAATTATCGTAGACGATAAGCAAGTGGAAGAGAAAAAGCTATCGTATAGCTAAGTGTTCGTTTAGAGAGATATATATGATCGTGTAGGTTTTACTAAGCGATCTTTTGGTAAAAGCGATCGTTTAGAAAACACGGCACCTATGCGTTCATTTAGGAAAGCTAAGCGATCATTTAAGGACTAGCGTGTGATCGTTTAGGCGCGAGGTGTTCGATCGTTTAGGCGCTGAGCGTATCGTATAGGCTTCGATTTATGTGATCATTTACGTTTCACACCGATGTCAATTTTTCGAACTTTTGCCATGAAACAAATTTTCATTTTATTCTTCGGTTACCATAACGAAGTGGTTGCTCCTGTGCACGCACGTCGAAGAAATTTTAGGCAATTAATTAATCAATTAAATAATTAATAATATAATCATATTATATTCTTACCCTATAGTTTGGATCACATATCTACTTATATTTCTCCTCTAATTGATATAATCATATTATATCTAATTCCTCCAAAAAAAATGTATCCATACATTTAGCAATTATATCATATAATTACAGTCCTATTCATATATAATCAAATTCCTCTTGTCAGTTGAATATTTTAAACTGACCAAATACTGATTCTCGACTTTACCCAAGCTACCAGGGACCAAAAGGACCTGTGGCTCGAAGCTCCAATGGTACATGAATAGCTGACTAAATTCTTTAGCCACGGAGATCCACCATCCGTTAACTATCAGGCAATCCACTAAAGACAAACAACTAAACTCTTCTCTTAATATTATTTCTGTGTCCATCGGATATAACCAATCATGGTCGATGACCTTCACAGATGCTAGTAAGTACAGCTGGGCGTCCATTTTCCCCTGTAGTTACATCTCACTCCTTAAGTACTAATTTCTCTAATGAACAGTACACATAGTCCAACTATGTGTGAACACCTCTCGGACCAAGAGAATGTGTGTGGCGCCATATCGTTCAGCACTGGATCAGCTTAAGGAGGCTATCTATCAACTTACACCTGCCTCGGAGAAGGAGTGAATCCATTTGTGTAGCTTAGTTCCAACTCTCAAATTAGACGAATCCCCAAAATCATAGGTTTAAATCGGCGACCTAGCCACTCGCACCCATACAAATCAAAGGACCGCCTCAATGGCAGAAGTTCCCAACTCACTCAGGATTGAGGTCATGTTATCTATGGTCATTCTAGTGAAGTGAAGTCTCTGTCATGACGGGTTGTTATATAATGAGACGTTAACACTTGTGATCAGAAAGCAAATGTTGCTGACCTGTTTACAAACTAAATAAGGAAAACGACCATTTTTAGCATCTAAGATTAGGATATCCTCAATAGGATTAGCAGTTGGTAAAATGTGCACTTCTAAGAGTTTAGAAGAAAACTCCTTGTCGGTGTGTGAATCATGCCTCAAAGGCAAAAAATTACAGGCATGCTTTAAAACTTAAACACAGAGACGAAACACAATACCAGTTGAAGAACCCTTTCGCCTCAATCTCGTTCTCGCCAAGGATTGCCCTCTCGCTCTCAATTGAGACTATCCAAGCAAATCGTCCACTAAAAACGATCGTCTAACAACGAACGGATTCCTCACACAAACCAGGCAGCAAGTCACACTACACTTAGAACCCTCGGTATTCTCAGTGTGAGATCCAGGAGGTGGTGGGCTCTGTTGGATTTGGTAGAGGGAAGGAGGAAAATCCAATCGTATACCACGCAGCCAAGTGGGAAAAGTGGTGTCTATTGTATAGACGATGTTTTCGTTTAGGTAGAGGTACACGATCGTTTAGTAAGGGATGCGGTAGTTTGTAAGTAACGCTCGAGCGCACATCGTTTAGGAAAAGGCTACAATCGTTTAGAAAATCTTATATGAACTGTTAGTAAACTCGCCGGTGTATACGTACGATGTTTAATATGTTCAGCTATCGTGTAGGCTCTCGGTTTACTATGCGATAAGCTATTTACCACTCGTGAGTGAATATCTGATCTCTTTGCAAAATGAAACACATTTTCATTTTATTCTTCAAGTACGAAAACTGAATGCAACCCTCCACTATCTACCGGCTATGGAGAAAAAGTTGGCACAATTATCCTATAATTGTCCAATAATATAATATAATCATATTATATTCATTAACATATGGTTTAATTATTGGGTTGATCCTAGTCTCGTGTCCTGTAGTTTGTAAATAGTTTGTCGAAGGCTTGTGTTTGTTTATAATTATTGATATTTACTTCACATCTTTTTTTTTTTTTTTTTTGCTCAGTTACTTGTTTTATTTGCTTTACACAACCACATAACATAAATCCTGGTTATCTATATGTGACTCAAGCATGTAATTGGTGAATACATGTGATCATGTCTGAGTGTAACCAAAATGTCTGGAGTATATGGATATAGGAGGAAACCTTATCCTGGTAACTATACGGATGCGAACCGCTTTGTGGAATGGTCACAAGCGTTATGACTTGTCACAGATGGTCTGATCCTGATCATTCCATGTTAGGGAATGCAAGCAGGGGCGTTCTATACAAAGAGTTTGTATAAGACCTAACCACAACGTTTAACGTCTCATTATATAACACATTCATGACAGAAACTTCACTTCATAGGATGACCATAGGTAATTGATCTCAATCCTGAGTGGTTAGGGACTCTGCCATTGAGGGCGGTCCGTATTTGTATGGGTGCAAATGCGTAGGTCGCCGATTTAAACTACCATTTTGGGGATTCGTCTATTGGAGATGGAACCAGCTACAAAGATGGAATTCACTCCTTCCCGAGGTAGGGGTAAGTAGAGAGATAGCTCCTTAAGGGCTGATCCAGGGCTGAACGATGTGGCGCCACACTATCTTCTTGGCCAAGAGGTATTCACACATAGTTGGACACTAGTGTTTATTGTTCATTTAGAGAATCAAGTGGTACTTAAGGAGTGAGATGTAACTACAGGGGCAAATGTAATTTGGCTAGCTGTGTATTACGAGCATCTGTGAAGGGTCATCGTACTCATGATTCGTTATATCCGATGGAACAGCATATATCTGTGGTAAGAAGAGATATTTATTGGTCTGTGGGAATGGCTGACAGGTAATGGATTGGAGGATATCGTAGCTAAAGAGTTTAGTCAGCTATGCACAGACCAGTGAGTTCGAGCCACAGGTTCACAGGTCCCTGGGTAGCTTGGATAAGTGCGGAGACCAGTGTTTGGGTTAATTTTGAATGTTCATTGACAAGAGGAAATTCGATTTATATATGATAATTGGACTGGTTAATTATATATGATATATTTGGCTAATGTATGAGATACATTATTTTGGAGGAAACTAGATATAATATGTTATGATCAGTTATTAGAGGAGAAAATACCATAGTAGATGATGTGTATCAAACTAATAGGATAAAAAATATAATAAGGTTATATTTATTAATTAATTAATGGTAATTATTATGATAATTAAGCATTTTCACGTTCGAAGTGGGTTAGCAGGATAGCATCGGTTATTGAACTGATGAATAAATGAAATTTGTTTTCATTTTTGAATCATTCACTTGCCGTCCAAAAGAAAAGAGATCGTGCTAGTGAAAAGTAATCGATCATTTAAGTATTTCGAGAGCCCTATATGATAGTCACTCTCCGCCTAAATGATCGTCACCTCGCACCTAAATGATCGCACACTAGTCCCTAACGATTGGATAATTCCCTAAATGATCGTAGGTGTGGCCGAGTTTGCTGAACGATCGTATACCATTTCCTAAACAATCGTTCTGTAAACCTACACGATCGTGTAGATTTCTCCTAATAAGCTGTGCTAATACGGATAGCGCCTTTTTCCCTCCACTTGCTTATTGCCTACATGATTTGGTCTTCCTTCTTCTCTACCATATTTACCAAAGACCACGCTTTGGTTCTTACTCCAAGAATACTTGGGGCTCTTATCACTCAAAATGAACATATGAACCATACTCTTTTCTCTCCACTAGATATAATCATATTTATATCAATTTCCTCCAAATAATGTATCTCTACATAATGTCAATCATATCATATAAAATTGACAGTTCAATCATATACTATATAATCATAACTCCTCTTTTCAATTTGAACACTTCAAACTGACCCAAAAACTTTTCTCAACTTGAATCCATTGAGCTACCAAGGGGACCTTATGGACTTATGGCTTGAAGCTCCAACTGTACGTAAATAGCTGACTAAATCTCTTTAGCACGAGCATCATCATCCAGTTAACTGCCAGGCATTCCACTAAAGACTGACAGCTGCACCTTTCTCACCGACAGAATATATTCTGTGTCCATCGAATATCACCATCAACATGTCTACGATAACACTTCACAGATGCTCGTAAGTACAGTTAGGCCAATTTACCATTTTGCCCTGTAGTTACATCTAACTCCTTAAGTACCACCGATCCCTCTAATGAATAATCAACACAGTACTACTATGTGTTGGACCTAATATTCCAAGATCAAGACACCTGTTTCAGCCAATAGATGGACCGATTTAGTTTGCAAATTTTTTGCTCTTGACCTTGGGTAATGAATCCTTCGGGCTGCACCATATAAATGATCTTCTCAAGATTACCATTCAAAAAAGCAATCTTGACGTCCATTTGCCAAATCATAGAATCATAATAAGCGGCAATGACAGGAGGATGCGAATCGACTTCAACATGGCAACAGGCAAGAAAGTCTCCTCATAGTTGACTCCCTCCACCTGGGTATAACCCTTTGCCATAAGTCGAGCTTTGAAGGTTTACACCTTCCCATCGGCACCCCATTTCCTCTTGTAGATCCATTTAAAACCTATAGGTCTTACACCATCAAGTTGATTTACAAGATCCCACACTGAGTTGAAATACATCGACTCCACCTCAAGATCCATGGCTTTGACCCATTCATCCCAGTCAACATCCTCCATTGCCTTCTGTTAAGACAATGGATCCTCAACGTCGCCATCGGCTACCATAGCTAGGATTTTCATGAAACCCATATAACGAACAAGTGGGATTGCAACCCTCCTATTGCGTCGAGGTTCCCTTAACTCTTGAGGTGGAACTGATGTACCAGATGAACTATCATCAACAACTCGCTGATGAAGCAAGCTATTCAACAACTCTTGTTGAAGTTTCAGTAGTTTCATTGGAAAGCTCACATAACACGATCTTACTACGTGGACTATGATTCTAATATGATCCTCCTCTAGGAAGGTAGCATTTGTAGATACAAACACTCTATTTTCCGTCGAATCATAAAAGTAACCCCCTCGTGTACATTTGGGGTAGCCTACAAAGAGGCACGACCTCGACCATGGTTCCAATTTCTTTGGATTAGCCTCAAGCACATGTGCTGGGCAACCCCATATGCGGAAATGACGTAAACTAGCTTAGCGCTCATTCCACAACTCCAAAGGTGTTCTCGCAACACTCTTGGAAGGAACACAGTTGAGTATATACACCACTCTTGGAAGCGTAACTCATCATCGACCGAACGACGTCCAACAAGGTTTTGTTTCTCCTCTCCGCTACACCATTCTACTAAGATGTACCTGGCGTTGAGAGTTGGAAAATGATTCGATGTTCTATCAAATAGTTCTAGAACCCCGAATCCAAAAACTCTCCACCTCGATTTGATCGAAGTGTCTTAATCCATCTATCCAATGCATTTTCAACTTCCGCCTTGAACTCTCTGAACTTTTCAAAGGATTCAAACTTTTGTTGCATCAAATAAACATACTCATACCTAGAGTAATCATCAGTAAAGATGATGAAATACTCATAGCCTCCCCTAGCTCGCACATTCATCGAACCACAGAGGTCAGAATGCACTAACTCTAGAGGCTCTTTGGCTCGATAACCTTTTCCAGTAAAAGGTCTTTTAGTCATCGTACCCTCAAGGCAAGACTCGCACACCGGTAGAATATTTTCCTCTAACTAACTTAGAAGTCTATTTTTCACCAACCTCTCAATCCTATTAAGATTGATGTGCCCTAATCGAAAGTGCCAAAGTTGGGCATTTTCTTTTGGAGAAACCCGTTGACGTTTATTTTGAGTTATGACAGTTTTAAACATCTCTATGTTATGGAGGGAACTCGTTGCTAACGACCTTAGCACATACAAGTTATTTTCCAGATATGTTATACAGATTTCTACTCCATTTTTATGAATAAACACTTTATTCACATTAAATTCAAGAGTATATTTACACTGCAACAAGCAATTTATGGAAATTAAGTTCCTTTTCAACTCAGGAACTACAAATACATCATGTAAAATAAGAAATTTCTTCTATAAAGTCAACTAAACTCCTCCCATTGCCACAGCTGAGACGACGTGCCTGGTGCCTACTCGTATCGTCATCTCACCAGCCTCTAGATGCCGCCAGGATCTAATCCTCTGAAAAGAAGAACAAATATAATTAGTGGCGCATGAATCAATAATCCAGAAAGAATCATCATTCTCCACTAAACAAGTTTCTAGAACCAGTAAATCATATTTACCTTGTTTCGCCTTGGCCTTAGCCTTAGCCTTGTTCTTCTCCTTGATCCAGTGAGGAAAATTCCTCTTCTAGTGCCTATCCTGATTACAATGGATACACTTTTCTTTGTCTCTAGGCGCTGGTCGCCTTCCCCGCTAGGCGACAGGCGGTGGGTTAGCAGGCGCCTTCCCCCTCCCCTTACCATTCTTCTTCTTCTTCCACTTTCCAGTGTTAGAAGTCAAACCTCAATGGAAATTCTTTGAAGATGAGGCAATATTTGCCTCACTAAC